>NC_092861.1:57811641-57827290 GCF_032062135.1 Pyxicephalus adspersus
GAGAAGAAGAAAGGGCGGGAAATAAAAAAAAAAATACAAATAATATGCGGGAAAAGTTGGATGGTTTGATTGGGGGGTTATTGGTGCAGGGAGGAGTGTTGGGCAAGAGTTTAAAAGGGGACACAGAAGGGGAGGGATAGGCAGTTATTCTGGGAGAGAGCAACTCCCACCCTCCCTCCCTCTTTTTTAGCAATATTGTTTGGGCATTTGTCATAGGAGCGGGCGGTTCTTTTTATTAGGTCCATGAAGGGGTTAAAGTTTGGGAAGAAAGGGAACTCTTAGGGAAGAGGGTAGGGCCTGTCAGGGGACGGGCTCGGTTTCATTAGTGGTGGTCCTGCACGACACTTGGTTGTTGTGGGGGCTAGTTGTTAAAAGGGGTTATCCGCTAATTGTCCACGAGGCGGTGTGATAAGCGGCTGGGGGCCTGGTTAGTGAGCGGAGGTATTGGGTAATAGGATTAGGAGGGGAGGAATTGTTTCATGGACCTAGAAAGATATCAATGGTGGGGTGGATAGAAGGCTGTCATGAGAATTGTTGTTTGATGTTTTTTACATATGTTGATGTATATAAAAGTATGTTAATATATACAACGGTTAATAAAATGAGCTGCTATGGCCAATTTAATCCAACAGGTGGTGTTGTCTAATTAATGGGAAAGTTGGGTTAGATTGGGGAGGGTGCAGTTCATGGCTTCATCTGCTTTGCCCTAGTCATGGATCATTTATCTCTCTGTTTTGAGAGAAATTGCATCCTCCCCAAATTCAGATGTGGTTCTGAAGGGTTGAAGAGATTATGCACGTATTAGATCTTACTTCCCATACCTGGGCTAAATTTCATGGATTTACCAGAATAATAATGCCACCTGAACCTGACCTATGCTATGCAAACAACCCTATTTTTATGCAAAAGATCAATAAAGAACCAGTGTACCTTTATACTTTGCTTTGCTCTCTTCCCAATATTCCCCCTTCCTCAACATAGCTCTTCCTTTCTTTACTCTTCTCTCAATCTCTTCTTTTTCTGCCCATCTCTCTCTTTACTCTTTTTGGTAGTTCTTTTTCTTGCATAATAAATCTAAAAAATAATAAAGGATTCCCCTAAAATAAAGAATGTTAAAAAAACAGGGAGGTTCTTACATAATAATTATTTACACATTATACTTTGAACACAGTAATGCCTAAATAAAACCTTTGGGTGCCAGATCTGGCTGAGAAGGGTTCTTGCATATTTTTTTTTATTTTACTATGCTAACATGCCACAAACAAAAGCAGAAGGATTTTTTTTGTTTGTTATATACTCATATTTATGAGTGGTTGTTGTGAACATAATATTTATGGTAAGTGTAAAACATATTGCCCGAAATAAAAGCAATTGTTTATGTATACCAGCTCTGTAATGTCATGGTAGAGGTGAGCACTGGATAAAGTTCATGTTGATGTCGCCAGTAGAGCTAATATTTTAACTCAAAGTTATTTAAAGCAGAATATAAAAAATGCTAACTTTGTTTAGAATAATGTCACTAATTGCAGAAAACGGCATGTAATCAATTTTGCATGATATACTCACTGCCACTGTTGGTATGTACGTTTGTTGATCATGAAAACATAGGCCACACTGAAAGCTAGAAGCAAGATAACACTTCCAATGTACAACATGCATGCAGCAGGTGTCTATCCTTTTTAATGTAAGAATTATGCAGTCCTCACAGCAGATGTGAGGTACGGTAAATTGAGCCCATCTGGGCCTGGACCGTTACCCTGTTTGGAGATAGCTAGGGCCGGTTTGTTGGAAGTTAGGGGAACTTCCAGGCTGTCTGCAATATCTGCAGATTTGTTTTCCAAATATGTTCCTATGCGTTAATGTTTAAGTTAGGTCAGTGGTCAGTGTCAGGTCATTTTGCTGGTACAGGTTATATAGATCTGTAAAAAAAATTGGAAGGCCTTTTTTTCAGACTGAAAATATACAACCCCTAACCCCATATTTCCCTAAATCATATACTGATATACCAGAGGACCTATACCCATTGATATGCTCCGAGCATATTAACATAATTCCAAAGGGGAGAAAAGACTATATCACTATGTACTTATTATCACCCTCTTTCACTCCCAATTTGTGTTTTAAAGTGTTTAAAAAATTTTAACCAAGAAATTGACTCCCCATCTCTCCTCCATTATACATTTAGACCAAGTGGGTTTTTTACCTATAAAAGAAGCACGTGATAGTACTATGAGGGAATAGCTCAACTTACACTTCTCCTCTCCACCAATGATGAAAAAGCATTCAATAAGGTTGACTTTTAGGTGCTTTTAGAAAAGTACTTGCAGACAGGGTGAATGTCAAGTGATAATACAGGTATTATTTCCAGTTATACACAGGCAATTTTTTTACCATTGTTCCTAATAACATTTGCCTGACATTCCCATAATTTTACTGGTATCCAAATGAAAGCACATGAACTTTTTACAGTTAATCACAGATTTGTTCTTCTCATTGTTGTTAATAAAAATAGCTAAATAAAAATGTGTCACTTGTTAACTAGCTGGTCCATTCTCATTAATCTTGTCTCAGCTAAAGCAGGGATATCAACAAATATGAACACAATACATTACTTTGGAGCCAGGTTACCTCTGCATCACTCATAAACACTTTCTCTGAGGGTAGAAGTTCTCAATACCCTATTAGGTTTGCAGATAGTATTGCTTTTAGGAAATGTAAACAAGCAGGTTGCACAATTCATAGGAAACAAGAGTTGAGAGGAGAACAGTGGCAAAATACTTATTCGCTGTTTTTGTTCTGAAGATGTTTCTGATGGATGCAGTGATAAATTGGTAGTGCTGATAGTAGTAGTGGTGGTGGTGTAGCTGGTGACAGTAGTAGCTTGAGTTAGACAACAATGACACTGTGAGAGTCAAAAAGTGGACAGTATTGGGGAAAGAGAGGAACAACAACCATCTAAAAATACGTGTTTTTGGAAGGGAGTGTTTCTCAAATATTTTTCAGGTCTCTGCCCAGTGAGGCTGCAGTTATCTCTGAATTTGACAAAGCCCTGAGAGATTTAAGATGGTGGTGGTGGTGGGGAGGATGGGGGGGGGGGGGGGGGGGGGGGGGGGGGGGGGGGTGTTAGTTTTCCCAGTATGGGTATTTGGGAATTTTATTTGTCAGCTCCTGTTGATGTATTGTTTACTCAAGCAACATTTATAAACATAGGGTAAGCCGTAGGTGACCAGGCATTCATTAATTCCCATCTCCTGTATCCTTTGTCTTGCACCTTTGAAGGAGTTAGTAAACCAAAATGTAACACTGCAGGAGGTAGAGGGAGGTGGGCTACACAAAGAAGGATGAGATAGAATAATAGATGTAAATACAGAAGAGTGAATTGTTAGATTTGATGTGAGACCTAAAACATGTCAAGAGTCTTGTAAATATTTATGGGGTTACTCTGGGGATGTGGAAGGGGATAAAAAACCTGTATTAGGAGGCAGAGGGAGCAGATTCAGGGTTCACCTTGTCAAAAATGACAAGTGGTGTCAGGTTGTACAGTGACAAATGCACAGTGAAAAATGTAAAGTGCATACCAGTGCCCCATCTTGTCATTCCCTACTGCAGATACCAGACCAAGGGGCAGCAGATACTCTGCTTTTGCAGTTTCATCGCATTGGGCCAGCAGTGTGTTATCAAGCGGACAGAGCAGTGGGGCTCATGTAATGCTTACATTAGACCTGTATTTCATTATCTATGCAGTCAGGTAATACATTTGTTTATCAGATACTCGACAATGCAATGTTTTGAATTCTGTTTTACCAGCTCTAGAAGTTTGAAGATATTTATATATTTTTATACATTTTCTCATTGGATGTTCATTTTATGATGGAAATTTTATGGTGATTCAAACAGCACCACATAAGTTCCCTATTTTTTTTTAAAGTCTACTGCTTCGATGTGTGCAGCTAATTTAAGTGATTTGATAAATCACATATTTTAGTGCAGCGTCTTAATTTTTAATTTGGTCAGAACTGCCTGAGTATGCCATCCAACTACTGTCTTGTCATCCCTCAAGTGTCATGTTGGAGAATTTTTAGTGCAGTTGGTGGATTTGTAGCTCTAACGTAGACTACACTGTCTGCGACCAGTGTGGAGCGAATAACATTAATTATTATTAAATAATTCTGGATGGTAACCTTTTTCAGCCATCTGTTTCTGATGCCAGAGAGAAGATGCACCACCAACACCAATGAACCTAGCACTGCCACCGGGACCACCAACATCATAATTAGATATGAACCAATGTATTCATACTTATTCCAGACTTCTCCTGCTTCCAAAAAGTGTCCAAGGAAACAAAGTCTAGTGATTTTCACTAAAAGTAACCATTTCAAACTTGTTTAGCTCTAGTTTGATTTCTTGTCTGTTCCACTCACATTTGTATATATATAAAGGCCAATAATAAAGGATAATAAAAATAATCTGGAGGATAATATAACATCCTTTAATAATGATATGGGGGATAATATGGGGTCCCATGTGCTTCTACTGCAACCATTGCTAAGGGAGGATGATTTTCATTGAGAATATAAAGGTTACCTTTTTTCAGACCTATCAAAATAGTAGGTGAGGCACTGAAGATGTCAAAAAGGGGAGGAAACAATGGGTCATTTGTAAAGCAGTGACATTCAGTAAATCATTCTATGATGGAGAATCAATAACTGCTATAGAAACACATAGACCTGAAAGATTCTCCACCAGAGAATGTTGACTAAAGAATTCATTATAGTGAATGTAAGATTCACTGCTTTCCAAATAGATGTTTTACTGTTTTTGTAACTTATTATGTGAAGCTCAGGGAATAGAAACTGAAAACAGGCCATATTAAAATGTTCTGTCACAGGTAAATTGTAAATGTGCTGGATGGGAGGCAGGTTGCTTGGAATATGTGAATGTGGATGGACAGTTACTAGTACCTGTGTCTCCTCCCCACATACAAAGTACAGAGATTCAGTGTGGGAAAGGCAGTAGCAGACACCTGCTCTTGTAAAGTGAAGGACGTCTTTTCAGCATGATGTTCTCATAAGGAATCAGGAGAACTAAAAGAAAATAATGGGGAAACAAAATCTGTGGATTTTTGTTTTCTGCTGTATCTTAGCTGTGGGGGGTAAGGAAAATGATTTACATTTATCTTTATTAGAATTTTGATTTTACGATAATCAGGTAATGATAGTAAACACTTTTATAATGTGATCATCTTGGAATTTTACTCCCTTTATGGGATAGATCCCCTGTTGTTATTCAAAGTGGAAAGGCAGCCCGAATTATTTGAAATAGTTTTGGATAGTTTAAAAGAGGCGGACAATGCTGTAAGGTTTTGTTTGTTGTCTAACCCCACTATGGATATCTATTTACTTTTCTGCTTATTGTGAATGTACCCTCAAATAAACTGCACTACCAACCATGGGATTTAAATAACTTTCTTTGCTGTTTTTTTTTTACTGGAAGGCAAGCCCAATTAACTGATTATTGTATCTAATGTTGGCCCATCTCTTGTGTTGTAAGCCTGAACAGGTCTTTTCCTACTCTGTCATATCTCATATTTCTGTACCTGTTTTGTTTGGAATCTGTAACTGGCAACACTTTATTATTTCATGTACAGTAAAATTTTATAGATTAGTTGGATAGTTTCAATCTGATATATATAGAGGGTTTAGGCAGCCCTCTATAAAAGATGTGCACAGCTAGCCAAGGTGCCATTTTGTGCTCGTGTTAGTCAGGGAAAAAGCTTGGAGCTAATCTCGAGACAGTTAGGATTTGAAAAATGGGGAGCATAAAAAAAGATGCATTATAAAGAAAAAAAAAACAAAACCGTCATTGCTTGTTGCTATTACTTAAGGTAAACTTGCTTTTAGAAAAATTGCTTTGGGGAAATGTCCAAGTGCATTGAGAAAATTGATTGGGAACAAGGAGGTGAAGTTCAGCAACGGTTTCTAGTTTTGCACAGGTATTTTACCTATTGTTAAAATATAATGTGCTTAGTTTTCTCATATTTCATATGTTGTGATTGTGAGCAGTAAATATTTCCAGACATACATATGCATTTTATACCTTTGCTGCTAATACCTTTTGTCCAATATTGTGAATGTTATGCCATGATATCATGACAAGAATTTCCTATTATACATACCCATTCTTGCTAAAAAAAAAACTATCTTCATTTCCTACACACTGTGTTAAACAAGCAATTGTTTCCAGTTTTCCAGAAATTGTTTATCATTTTGCCTAATATTTTCATATTGTGACTGTTAGCCAAAACAAAATCGCAACAATTAGTTTTAGTTATAAGCAGGAAATGTGTTAATATTGTTGCTTAACAATGGGCCTGATTTATTAAAGCTCTCCAAGGCTGTGATCCAGCAAATCTGGAATGCATGTGGTCCAGGACTCAAAACATTAGCTAGAAAATAGTATATGACTTTGAAGAAATCCATTCCAGGTTTGATGGATCACCCAGCTTCACTGAAGAAAGTGTAAGTTGGTAACATCACAGCTAGGAAAATAGGGGCCAAGTGAAATGGCTGAGGGCTCAGGGTAGCAGGTTTCCAGATTTCCTAATGTTTGAAAATACTTTGTCAGCGGCCAATTGCAGCCACGTCATGGGGAAGAAGATTTTTGCTTTTGTCTTTGGGGTGTACTAGCCTCAAAGGATTGCCCAGGCTTAGTAATAAGGGAGTGCTTACTTTTAAATAATTTGGAACGATTCCTTTCATGTTTAAGGATTCTGCCTGGCTCACCTTCCATGGCAGAATATATGTTAGGGGAGTTTTCGAGAATTGTCCCCTAGAGAACAGAGTTTTCTCAAAGTTGGAATGCTCAGGGTCTGTAGTGTCTCCTGTGCTCCTTGCTTAAGGACCAATTAGTTTAATGACCAGGATGCAAGTTGCAAGAAAGCAAGCAAGTTGCAAGAAAGTTCATAGAGTTTTTGTAGGTGGATATGTCACTTCAAAATGGTCTTCTTTGTATGTCACTAGTGTGGAGTGATTGATTTTTGGATTAACCAAAAATAAAATATTTTTTTTTCAACAAATATGAATTTCAGCTCTCAACAATAGCCTAAATATAAATTTTCAGACACAATCGAAATTCTTGACCAGAAAAAAAATTCAAATGTTTCATTCCTTTCAACTCTGTGTATACATAAATAATAACAATAAAATAATAATACAGAGGATAATATAAAAACCTTTAAAATAATATGTGGGATAAAGGACCTGATTGATAAAAGCTCTCCAAGGCTGGAGAGGATACACTGTTATCTGTGAAGCTGTACCAGATCTATTCCAGGTTTCACTGATGAAAATGTATCCTTTACAGTCTTGGGGGAGCTTGAATAAATCAGGCCCAATGTGAGGGCCTCTATCCTAAGTTGGAGTTCTTTGTTTCATTGTGAATATGGAGTATACGTGTTTCCAGATTTATGAGAATAGTAGGTGGGAGAGTGCAGTAAACTGCATGACCTTCATCTAGCACGTTCTGATAATAAGGAAGCAAGAGAGACAAATTCTGTAGATTAAAGTTTTCTGCTGTATCTTAGCCGTGGGTGGTAAGAATAATAAAATATTGGATTTTACGATAATCAATGAATAGTAGTAACACTTTAATAATGATCAGCTTGGAATTACACACTGTTATAGAATTGAACTTTTTATGTTTCCATTTCTAGTGGAAAGCTATCTCGAATGGTTTAAATCATTGTTAAGTTTTGCTTGCAGTCTAACCTCACTATTTATACATTTTTCTCTTGAAGACAACCAGTCCAGAAGATAAGAGAATCCCCCCAAAGAAACTCTGACAGCAAGACTAACCCGTTCTATAAAAAACTAAACATTGGTAAAATAGTTGGTACACTTTTGCAGCAGTCTTGTCATGTTAAAATCCCAGAACCTGACAGATCCCAGGGTTGGAACATTTTTGCCCATTTGCTGTTAGCTTCTGCTCACTGTGCAGACATAGTGACTAGGAATGGGCGAAAAGACAGTCTCGCCAAAATTTCCTCGATTTTCCGATAGGTCCCCGAAACTTCCGATTTTGCGAATTACATTAAAGTCAATAGGGGGAAATTCAGGTTTTTTTTGGGGACTCTGTACAGTTTCTACAGCCTCTGAATACATTTAAAAATACATGTCAAGAGAAAAAAATCAGGAAAGCACACTGATTCATATGACCTCTCAATGGAGAGTCTCCTGTCGTCACAGCTGATTGAAGGCACGTGCCTCCAATCAGTTATGACCACAGGCGTACTGAACATATGACCCCTCAACCGAGAATCTCTATTGAGAGGTCATATGAGTTCAGTACGCTTGCGTTACAGCCCCCTGCTTTTTGCCTTGTACGTTCGGCGAGAACACGACCTTGTGGCGAATCACAAGGCCGTTCTCGCTGACATGTTTGGTAAGCGAGAAAGGCCCAATTTGCCGCAAGATCGAAATTACAAATCTTGCTTGTTGATTCCTAATAGTGACACTTTACTAGGTGTAGGCTGACTGTATCCTGAAAGGAGTGGATAGGTTGCATCATAATGATTGGGGCTGTTCCCACTTAGAACAATGATGTGCATTTAGATAATAATAGAATGTGGAGATTTTAATCAGATTTTCTGTAATTCGATAGAAATTTCCCTGATTGGATGTTAAGAGTGAAGAATGGCGAGGCTTAAAGTGAGACTTTAAGTAGGATCTTTGGTTAGTCAGCTTCTTTAAAGGTTGCACTAAAACAAACTTTCTTAGCTGTTTACAATTTTTTGAAACTGCACTCTCTTCTCATTTCTGTCTGCTAACACTGGTGGTGGTGTATTTGCTAATGGTGCCTCCTGCTGCTTCCCATAGTTTAGGTAACTCTAGATCCAGATCCGAGAGGTTTAGTTTGTGTCAAGGATTCTCTAGGGGCTGTGGTCTCTTGTGAGGCCTACCTTGGTTGCTAGTCGTATTTTCAGCCCAATGTGACATTTTTACACTAGCACATTGTGTTTGAGACAACTAGCTAGAAAAAAGCTGTCAAATATTATTTGCAACAATGGGAACAAATTGTAACTGAAAATACATACTTTTACTTGGAGGTGAAAAGCTGTACAGTAACTCTATCTATTACTGCAGCCCAGCACTACAAAATGGTGCCTTGTGTTGTGGTCCTCTGTCTTTTATAAAAGGAGGCTGGGACATCTGTTGCCAATAATGTACTAAAAATGCCACTGTGTTTAAACTAGAATAATAAATAAACAATAATGATAAATAATATTGTGGATTCTGGTTGCTTTCTATGGCTACTGCACATTTCCATTTGCTTTAACAATTTTAAAAATAAACCTGTGACTTATCTGTTATACCACTTTGTAATTTGACTTTGCACAGAACTTCCCTACAACTTCTTTGTGTAGGAAGATAATGATTACGCTGCCTATCTATACCTAAATTTGTTTACTAATCTGTAATGCAGGGAGCTTTGCCATATTTAAAGATCTTTGTAGTTTTTAGTGAAGAGGTCATTTAGAGGTGCGATGCAGTGGTGCAAGGGTTGCTCCGTAAGCCTGGATGAGGAGAGAGGACATAGACATGGATAAATGGGGTCAATGTGTAGAAAAAGTACTAACACTGTAAGTTAAAACTGCATCCCCTCACTGAGACATGATCTAAGGACTGTTCATTGTGTTTATGCTCCTGTTGAAAGAATTTATCTTTTATGACTTACTGGATGTAATCTGTTTCTTCTTTCAAATAATGGACTTTCAGACACAATACTGAATGGGTTCTTGTCTATTGTATGGGGCATCTCGTAATTTGGGACTGCGCTTGTTTATTTACAAGACCCACATATACATTAATAGCCTTGGTCCTTATTACAACATGGGTGGTGCAACTATACATTAGTAGTGAGTGTATACAGTGTAAAAAGAGAGCAACGTTTGAGTTTTGGTTTTTAGTTTTCCTTTCTCTAATGGCTTGAAAATATATAATATTTTAATAAAAAAATAAAAAGATTTGTTTACTGTAAAAAAACACAGAGTACATGTAGCCTAGCCAATAAGGGGCATGGGTTGGTGTGATTTCCGTTTTAGTGGCACATTAGGGGCTGCTTTTTCCTTGGAGTTTTGAGTAAAAGGTGACAAATGGAAATTTCATCTATTGAAAGGACCTACCTAATATGGGGATCAGTGGTTTTTTGAACACTGAAATAGTAGTGACGTCAAACATTTTACAAATCATCTTCAAAGGCAGGGAATTGTCAGTACTTGTTCGTACCTTCTAGCTAACATTATGGCAGAATTATGATTTATAGCATTAGAATATCCAAATAGGTTGTAGAGCCATCAACATTTGTTCTATTTTATTTATTTTTTGATTATGATCAAACTGTAATAGCTTTTCAAAAATGTAACAAAAAAAATGTAACACCGGGGCAGATGGTGGTCCTTTAATTTTTCAGTATGTTCAAAGAATTCTTCCAACTATTCCATTAAGATCCTTTGCCTCATGGTAAAGTGCCATGTCAGGCAAAGTGCCCGAGGAAAAAAACTGCCAGGGCTTAAACAAAATACAGTATTTTAGGTAAGGTGGTCATCATAAGAATGTTACAGTATACAGATCAGGAGAATGTTCTTTGTGACTAGGACATATTATATATTATGTAGGGTGGAGGGAAGGGGAAATTAGCCACATAAACCTTGGACAAGACCCCCTGGATTTGGGTTCCCAAATAGGAAATGGCCAATTGTGACCCAACAAAATGGGAAGAGTATTAGTGTTTAGTGTTGAGAGATAAATATAAAGGGCAACAGATTTTTAAAAATACATTTCAAAATTGGGAAAGACACTTGAAATGCTGAAATGATGAAATAAAAGGATACCAATTACAAGCTCCAAACAAAACAGGTACATCAAGCTTACAATGTAAGGTATACAAACATTAGATACAGTAAACGGCTACTTGTATTTGCCTTTCAGTAGATGAAAACAACACAGAAAGTAATTTAAATCATATTACTAGTGATGCATTCAGCCTGTGATTAGCCGATTTTCTTGCATGCAGGACGTTCAAATTTCGATTGCTTAAATTCTAATTGGATTCCAGTCTGAGGTTGAAATAGCCAAAGTTCAAGTCAAATCAACTCTACTATCTGACAACCAGCAAAACTATCTGACTACCCAATATGGAGTAAAAATGTTAAAATAATAGAAAGAGGGAACTACAGTTAAGTAATTTAAAAAAAATTTTTTTCACCTACAATCTGGAGATTAGGACTAAATTCACACCAAGCTGTATTGGATTGTGCTAAGCAGCATTACTTGACTGTGTCCTGTGTGTCCTGTTTGCACCAAAGCCTTGCATTGTTGTGTGTGGAAGAAATGTGTTGAAATGCTGCACATAAAGTGCACAACTGTAAAAAAAAAAAAAAAAGTATTTTAGGTAAGGTGGTCATCATAAGAATGTTACAGTATACAGATCAGGAGAATGTTCTTTGTGACTAGGACATATTATATATTATGTAGGGTGGAGGGAAGGGGAAATTAGCCACATAAACCTTGGACAAGACCCCCTGGATTTGGGTTCCCAAATAGGAAATGGCCAATTGTGACCCAACAAAATGGGAAGAGTATTAGTGTTTAGTGTTGAGAGATAAATATAAAGGGCAACAGATTTTTAAAAATACATTTCAAAATTGGGAAAGACACTTGAAATGCTGAAATGATGAAATAAAAGGATACCAATTACAAGCTCCAAACAAAACAGGTACATCAAGCTTACAATGTAAGGTATACAAACATTAGATACAGTAAACGGCTACTTGTATTTGCCTTTCAGTAGATGAAAACAACACAGAAAGTAATTTAAATCATATTACTAGTGATGCATTCAGCCTGTGATTAGCCGATTTTCTTGCATGCAGGACGTTCAAATTTCGATTGCTTAAATTCTAATTGGATTCCAGTCTGAGGTTGAAATAGCCAAAGTTCAAGTCAAATCAACTCTACTATCTGACAACCAGCAAAACTATCTGACTACCCAATATGGAGTAAAAATGTTAAAATAATAGAAAGAGGGAACTACAGTTAAGTAATTTAAAAAAAAATTTTTTCACCTACAATCTGGAGATTAGGACTAAATTCACACCAAGCTGTATTGGATTGTGCTAAGCAGCATTACTTGACTGTGTCCTGTGTGTCCTGTTTGCACCAAAGCCTTGCATTGTTGTGTGTGGAAGAAATGTGTTGAAATGCTGCACATAAAGTGCACAACTGTAAAAAAAAAAAAAAAAATGCTTGTCAGCGTATGCATGCATTTGCTATCTGTTTTTATATGTGGTGGTGTGAATGAGCCCTTAATGTTTTCTGCATGTATTCCCAAAACAGAAGAACCTTTAGCAAAAATGCACCATTAAAAGAAAATATTGAATATTGATTAAAGAATAATTTAACTAACAATTTTAAATAAAAGAATACTTTTTTCTGTATTTTTGTCAACAAAAAAAATCCCTATAGAATCCTTATGTACCAAATTATTTAGGTAATCAAATTAGTATTTTCAAATTAAATAACACATACTAATGCTGCTAAATTTGGTCAGATAGTTAGGATTCAATGACTCCTGGCCATGAAAACTGTGTGTAAACAGTCGCAAACTGACAAGACACTTGAAGTGTAAAAGAAATTTCTATGTCAACCTTTGTCACTAAATGTATGGTTCTCGTCTGATCTTCAGTCTATTTTGTCTGTGTGCCATAATGCCCATATAAACAAAACATTTAATATTGTTGCTACAGGAATTGACATGGAAAATTCAATAGTGTTGATGTGTCTGTGAAATAGGAAACTTTAGCACAGTTCAAGTTATAGTCTGCGTAATGTCCTTTACAACACTACAGTGTAACAACACACAGTGTTGATTGATTGAAGGAGACTGGTTATTATTATTATTACACAGTATTTATATAGCGCCATCATATTACGTAGCGCTGTACAAAGTCGTGTCACTAACTGTCCCTCAAAGGGGCACACAACCTAATGTCCCTACCATGGTCATATGTCATGTTTACCTAATTTACTGGAGTAGATACTGTGCACTCATGCAGAAAAGACCTACAAATCTTTTTTATACAATAGTTTGTGCCTGGACCCTGTAAAGAAAAAGCCAACTTGGCAATGAGTAAATATGTAAATATATTTTTTTAGTTGAAAAATTAAATCAAACACTGTTAGATATATGTGACTCTGTGTAACTGGTGAATTGGTTAAAACGGACATATTACCATAACTTTTATTATAAAAACGTAAATAACCACTTTTTTTAAAGAAAAATTTTAGTCCTCTAATTCCTTTTTTTTTTTTTTTTTTAAAACGGGAAGCCTATTTGGTATCCGATCTCATGCCTATTTGTTGTGAGACTTTTGTATTTACACATAGTAAGCAGAAGCTACCTATTCTTTACCAAAAAAAAACAACAGGTAACAATCTCAAGGACATGAAGTGGTGATACAAGGAAACTGGACGTAATACAAAGAGATTTATTTAATTTAATGTACAATAACTATTTAATGTACAGGACTGCGTAATATGTTGGCGCAATATAAATACTGCTTAATATTAGTAATTAAGAGGGGGTGCTGCGATGTTCTTGGCTTTGCCCCCTTCCAGATGAAATAGAAAAATGAGTGTGGGGGCCTAATATCTTAGTATGTAACTGTGCAAATATCAGGTCTTTGTGATTCTTAAAACTGTTTTTTGTTTTAGTGAGAAGCTGTGATGGCAGAGGCACAAGCAAGTTTCACGTCGTTGAAATTACGGGCCGTCATGAAGTTTTTGTTTCTCTAGGGAAAGTCAGCAAAGGACATTCACACTGAGATGTCACAAACTGTCACGGTTCCTTCCGTGACGGAAGTTTGAGGATCTGTCAGACAAGCTGCATGAGATTGCGTGAGATTATCTGACTGCGTGAGATTATCTGACAGCCTCTTTGTTTTTGCTTGTTTCTGTGTTGTTGTTTGTAATGACCACTCCCCTTGCATCAGGTGCAGCTGGTGGTCATTACTGCTCCTCCATTTAGTCTGGCCTCACACTTCATGCTGTGCGGTTGATATTCACTGCTGGATTGTGAATAGCTGGAGTGTTGAGCCATCCTGTGTTCTTGTTGATATCTGCTAATAAGATAAGTTGCTTTACTTTTGGTGTTTTGGTGTTTTGTGGTGATTTAGTTGTTTACTAGGCCTCAGGAAGACACTGGGTCCTTCATAGGGGAAGGAACCAGCAGTCTCAAGCCAGACACTACTGCCAGGGCTGTGCAGGGCTAGTAGGGCCTAGGTTCCGGTGTATGAGCATTCCCACCATCAGGGGATACTCATACGGTTAGGAGTTAGGGCTCGATTAGGGTGTCTGCAAGGGGTGACCATTCCCTTTTCCCTAGTCATTTGAGGCCTAGTAGTTAATAAACCTTTCTGTTACCCTCCCCTCCCTGTTAATCATGACACAAACACTGGGGGAGAAGTGATCTTCCTACAGCACTGTCAAAACCTGGATATCTCGTTTCAAGACTGGGCATTTCACCGTTGAAGATGAGCCCCGCACTGGGCGCCACCCATGCTCTGAGTATTGATGACCAGCGAATATCTGCAAAAAAGATGGCCCAGATACTTGACATCTCATGGGAGATTGTTGGGTTTGTTATCACCACTATCTTAGACATGCGCAAGCTTTCAGCGAAGTGGGTGCCGAAATGTTTGAACAGTGATCATAAGAAGGAACAAGTTGAAGCATCCATGGCCCTTTTGACCCATTTTGAACCTTCACAGGACTTTTTTGGCTGGGTTAGTGACTGAGGATGAAACCTGGCTCCACATCTATGCACCTGAAACAAGGAACAGTCAAAGGAATGGCACCACAGCGGGTCACCGGGGCCAAAGAAGTTGCAAACCCAGAAATCGTCCAAAAAAGTCATGGGGTCCTTTTTCTGGGAAAAAGTCGGTATTCTGTTGGTGGACTACTTATCTCAGGACTCTAGTATCACCAGACAGTATTCTGCTAACCAGCTGAAGGAGGCAATTAAGACGAAACACCGTGGAAAGTTAACCAAAGGGATCCTTTTTTTGCAGGACAATGCACCTGCGCACACGTCCAATGTTGTGGTTGCCAAATTGAACACCCTGGGATTCCATTTTGTTCACCATCCCCCCGACTCACCTGACCTGGCCCCTTCTGACTAATATCTGTTCCCGAATCTGAACTTTTTAACTTCAGAGGCATCTGACATAACTACCAGCAGAGCAGAGGAGGTGACAACCTCAGAAGCATCTGACTTAACTACCATCACAGCAGAAGAGGTTGCAACTTCAGAAGCATAACTACTGACATAACTACCAGCACAGCAGAGGAGGCTACAACTTCAGAAACATCTAACATAACTACAAGCACAGCAGAGGAGGGTACAACTTCAGAAACATCTGACATAACTACAAGCACAGCAGAGGAGGTGACAACTTCAGAAGCACCTGACATAACTACCAGCAAAGCAGAAGAGGTGAAAACTTCAGAAGCACCTGACATAACTACCAGCACAGCAGAAGAGGTGAAAACTTCAGAAGCACCTGACATAACTACCAGCACAGCAGAAGAGGTGA
>NC_092861.1:57828449-57831266 GCF_032062135.1 Pyxicephalus adspersus
GCATCTGACATAACTACCAGCACAGCGGAGGATGTGACAACTTCAGAAACATTTGACATGACTACCAGCACAGCTGAGGAGGTGACAACTTCAGAGGCGTCTGACATAAGTACGAGCACAGCAGAGGAGGTGACAACTTTAGAAGCATCTGCCATACCTACCAGCACAGCGGAGGATGTGACAACTTCAGAAACATTTGACTTGACTACCAGCGCAGCTGAGGAGGTGACAACTACAGAGGCGTCTGACATAACTACGAGCACAGCAGAAGAGGTGACAACATTAGAAGCATCTGCCATAACTACCAGCACAGCAGAGGAAGTGACAACTTCCGAAGCATCTGACATAACTACCAGCACAGCAGAGGATCTGACAACTTCAGAATCATCTGACATAGCAACCACAACAGCAGAGGAGGTGACAACTTCAGAAGCACCTGACATAACTACCAGCACAGCAAAGGAGGTGACAACTTCAGAGTCATCTGACATAACTACCAGCACAGCGATCAAGGTGACAACTACAGCCACATCTGACATATTTACAAGCACAGCTGAGGGGGTGAAAACTTCAGAAGCATCTGAATTAACTACCAGCACAGCAGAGGGAGTGACAACATCAGAAGCATCTGACATAACTACCAGCACAGCTGATGAAGTGACAACTTCAGAGGCATCTGACCTAACTACAAGCACAGCTGAGGAAGTGACAACTTCAGAAGCATCTGGCATAACTACTAGCACAGCGGAGGAGGTGACAACTTCAGAAGAATCTGACATAACTTCCAGCACAGCAGAAAAGGTTACAACTTCAGAAGCATCTGCTAAAACTACGAGCAGAGCAGAGGAGCTGACAACTTCAGAAACATCTGACATAACTACCAGCAGAGCAGAGCAGGTGACAACATCAGAAACATCTGACATAACTACCAGCACAGCTGGGGAGGTGACGACTTCAGAGGCATCTGACCTAACTACCAGCATTGTAGAGGGGGGGACAACATCAGAAGCATCTGACATAACTACCAGCACAGCAGAGGAGGTGACAACTTCAGAAGCATCTGGCATAACTACTAGCAGAGCGGAGGAAGTTACAACTTCGGAAGCATCTGGCATAACTACTAGCACAGCAGAGGAAGTGACAACTTCAGAGGCATCTGACATAACTTCCAGCACAGCAGAGGTTCTGAAAACTTCAGAATCATCTGACATAACTACCAGCACAGTAGAGGAGGTGAAAACTTCAGAAGCATCTGACATAACTACTAGCACAGCTGAGGAGGTGACAACATCAGAAGCATCTGGCATAACTGCAAGCACAGCAGAGGATGTGACAACTTCAGAAACATCTGACAGTACTACCAGCACAGTAGAGGAGGTGACAACTTCAGAAATATCTGACATAACAACCACAACAGCAGAGGAGGTGACAACTTCAGAAGCTACTGACATAACTACCAGCACAGCAGAAGAGGTTACAACTTCAGAAGCATCTGATATAACTACCAGCACAGCAGAGGAGGTGACAACTTCTGAAACATCTGACATAAGTACCAGCAAAGCAGAGGATGTTACAACCTCAGAAGCATCTGACATAACTAGCAACACAGCAGAGGATCTGACAACTTCAGAAACATCTGACATAACTACCAGCACAGCAGAGGAGGTGACAACTTCAGAGGCATTTGACATATCTACCAGCAAAGCAGAGGATGGGAGAACATCAGAAGCATCTGACATAACTACCAGCAAAGCAGAGGAGGTGACAACTTCAGAAGCATCTGACATAACTACTAGCAGAGCAGAGGAAGTGACAACTTCAGAAGCACCTGTCATAACTACTAGCACAGCAGAGGAGATTACAACTTCAGAAACATCTGACATAACAACCAGCAAAGCAGATGATGTTACAACTTCAAAAACATCTTACTTAACTACTAGCACAGCTGACGAGGTTACAACTTCAGAAGCATCTGACATATCTACCAGCACAGCAGAGGATCTGACAACTTCAGAAACATCTGGCATTACTACCAGCACAGCAGTGGAGGTGACAACTTCAGAAGCATCTGATATAACTACTAGCACAGTAGAGGCGGTGACAACTTTAGAAGCATCTGCCATAACTACTAGCAAAGCAGAGGAGGTAACAACTTCGGAAACATCTGACATAACTACCAACACAGCACGGGAGTTGACAACTTCAGAGACATCTGACATAACTCTCAGCACAGCAGAGGAGGTGAGAACTTCAGAAGCATCTGACATAACTACCAGCAAAGCAGAGGACGTGACAACTTCAGAAACATCTGAATTAACTACCAGCACAGCAGAGGACGTGACATCTTCAGAAGCATCTGTCTTAACTACCAGCAAAGCAGATGATGTGACAACTTCAAAAACATTTGACTTAACTACTAGCATAGCAGAAGAGGTTACAACATCCGAAGCATCTTACATAACTACCAGCACAGCAGAGGAGTTGACAACTTCAGAAGCACCTGACATAAAAACCAGCACAGCAGAAGAGGTGACAACTTCAAAAGCATCTGACATAACTACCAGCATAGCAGGGGATTTGACAACTTCAGAAACATCTGACATATCTACCAGCACAGTAGAGGAGGTGACAACTGCAGAAGCATCTGACATAACTACTAGCACTGCAGAGGAGCTTACAACTTTAGAAGTATCTGACATTACTAGCAGCACAGAAGGGGATGTTACAACTTCAGAAGCATCTGACATAACTACCAGCACAGCAGAGGAGTTGACAACTTCAGAAGCATCTGACATAACTACCAGCACAGCAGAGGAG
>NC_092861.1:57831455-57832451 GCF_032062135.1 Pyxicephalus adspersus
AGAGGCACCTGACATAACTACCAGCACAGCAGAAGAGTTGACAACTTCAGAAGCATCTGACATAACTACTAGCACAGCAGAGGAGGTGACAACTTCAGAAGCACCTGACATAACTACCAGCAAAGCAGAGGATGTGACAACTTCACAAGCAGCTGTCATAACTACCAGCAAAGCAGAGGCGGTGACAACTTCAGAAGCATCTGATATAACTACTAGCACAGCAGAGGAGGTGACAACTTCTGAAGCATTTGACATATCTACCAGCACAGCGGGGGAGGTGACAACATCAGAAGCATCTGATATAACTACCATCAAAGCAGAAGAGGTGACATCTACTGAAACATCTGACATAACTACTAGCACAATAGGAGATTTAACTACAGATGATGACATCTCTGTTAAAACTACCAGTGCAACAGAGGAACCAAACACAACTGTTGTTACACCTCATGTGAGTAGCAGCGCAGTAGAGGAGTTTACAACCCATGAAACATCTTACATAACTTCCAGCACAGCAGGAGAAACAACTACCGATAATGACATCATTGATAAAACTACCAGTGCAACAGATGAACTATCTACAACTGCAAAAAGCACTACAAAGGCTATTATCACAGAGGAATCCAGTATTAGTCTTGGACCTCAGCTAACTACAACTAGGTCTTCAATTGCTTTTTCAAGTCAACTTCCAGAAATCAGTACAGCAGAAGTAGTGGTAACAACATCACAAAAACCTGTGGAGCAGACGACAGTTGAGGTTAATCCAACTTCTCAGCCTGAGGTTAGCAACCCTGGACAAATAACGACAGAGGCTATTGTCACAGATGGGACCACTGTTAGTATTGTGCCTCAGCTAACCACAACTAGGTCTGCAATTGATGTTACAAGTGAACGTGTGGAGATCAGTACAGCAGAAGTAGTGGTAACAACATCACAAATACCTATTGAACAGACAACAGTTGAGGTTGATCCAACTTCTCAGCCTGAAGTTGTTAC
>NC_092861.1:57833808-57845963 GCF_032062135.1 Pyxicephalus adspersus
ATGTTACAAGTCAACCTCTGGAAATCAGTACAGCAGAAATTTTTGTAACATCACAAACATCTGTTGAGCAGACCACAGTTGTGACAAATCCTACTACACATGTCATTTTCACAGCGGAGACTACAACTAAGCCTGCTGTTACAAGTAAACCTCAAGAAGCAAGTACTTCTGAAGGAAGAACAACTAAATCTGAGCTTGAATCTGACACATCTGGGACAGTTTCTACAAGTGCGACTCCAACAAGCACACCATTTCCAACAAGTACACTTGGCATATTTACCAGTCCAACTTCTGAAACAGGTCCAGTTCAAGCTACAACAGAAAAAGCAACAACCTCAGAAGATTTTAGTACAACTAAACAGACTACTCCACAGATTGCCAGTTCTACAACAACTCAGATCACCAGTAAAACTAGTCCAACCACTATCATCACAACACAGACCACACAGGTTACCACAATGCCTACCACCACCACCACTAGCAAACCAACTACAACTATATTACCTACTACTACTACTTCCACTACTACTACTACTACTACTACTACTACAACTCCTGTTTATACATCTACAGTAACCTCAGTGGGAATAATGAATACTACATTAATAACAAACATACCTATGACAACATCCAATGAACCATTTACCAGTTTAGACACTGAATACACAAGTTTAACTACAGCCTTTAGGCCATTAACTTCCACACCATCCTGGATAAACTCTACAACTTTGGCCATGACAACACAAGGTATGTTGCATTTTAATAGGATGGTTTGATTTAGGGAGTTTAGGCTGTTCATTAGTCTGTTTTTCCACTCTGCAAGGGATCATTCATTTAGCATAAGCTTTGCCCATGTGTAAAAAAAAATCATGTTTCTATATTTTTCAGTATGCAAGAGGTATTCTTTACAAAGTGAAATTTCCCCACATTACAAGTGAATTGTCTCATATAGTGTGATAATTAGATTTACCTTAATTCCTATTCTTCTTACAACTTTTTCACAAGACAGTAAGTGGGCTAAAACCTGAAACAAGAACACACACAGAAATGAAAACTGGAAAATTGCTTTTGTCCTAACTTACTCTAATAATTAAAATCATTTTTATTCCTGTCTGTGTTGCAGTCTCTCTAATTTATTTTCATAATAAACTGAGAAAAGAATAGATATAAGTGACAAACATGAGAACTATTTAGTCTGCTGCACTCCTTCCACACTAACCAGTAACAGAAAAAATGTACAATGACTGTTAAAAGTTAAAAAATTGCAGCAGAGGAAAATTGCATTTAGCACACTTGCTAAGCATTAAAAGCGTGTAAGGTAATGTGTCCTGACATGCATAAAAAAAAAACATTTAGCAGTGCGCTGTTACGTGTTATTCTGTGTTTAAATGCAACATGCTCCATTTTGAATACTGTAGCTCACTTCAGTTTTGTATATTGGTTTGAACTGGGACAATTGGAATCAGGGAATTTTGTCTAGTCCTTAAGGTAAAGCTGCATTAAAGTATTATAATATATATATTAAGCTTAATTCGTTTAAATGCTTCTTTCAAACAGCAATTCTTTGCAACCTACAATGTGCCAACGGTTATTGCTACTTCAGTCCTGGAACTACAAATCCCGTATGCCATTGTAATAGTGGCTTTATACCTGATGCTGCACAGTCTGATAGGATGTGCATTGGTAAGTTTTATACCATGAACATTACTTATTTTGCATAGGAAATGTGTGTTTTTTTGTATGACAATCTATAACATGCAGACAGATCAGAACTATGCTTCTTCAGACTCTCTGGCTGCAATGATGCTTTCACTCTGAATGCCTTCTTGAAATCATCAATCAAGAATCTTAATGGAATGACCAACAATGTACTGGCATTAACCTCAGCTAATACTAATATACCCCACAGGTCACAATTTAAAGCTGTCCTCAAAAAGTCTTAAGCAATCTTGATACCTGTGCCACCTTGGCATTTACTCTTGCTCTTTTTTCTTTAAAAGTTGCTTGATAGATCTTAATATCTTGATCTCAATAAAAATTAGCGGGATCTGAAGCTCACAATTTCTCTACGAACTTTGTCCAGTACGGTATCCTTTATGGTTATATGGACTATATGAAAACCTATACTACTAAGAAGTATCATGTATAGTAGTACTGAGTCTTAAGTAAGCTCCCCAAAGTTTGTTCTGGAGCTGAGATTTATATGTTATGTAATCTCAATGTTATTACATGTTTCTATGCTTGATGTATATAATACTCAGTATTTATCAATACAAAATTTGCCTAACAACCCTTCTGCTCTTACCTTTATACTGATACTAAGGGGGTGACAAACACCTTTCTATTTAGATAACTATAATACTGGATGATCCAGTTCCTCACTGCCCCCTTTATTGTATAAACTTCAGTATGTTGTGCTTTAAGTATAGGGCTCTTTTCTAGCAGTAAAATTTGGGTGGTCAGAACTGTAGGGGTGCAGAATGATTTTCAGTAGTAAATGCATCCAAGCAAATGTCTATTATTTGTGCATTAAGGTATTGAAATCAAAATAATCATGTGTTACAGATGTCAATGAATGTGCTGAAAATCCAAGCTGTGATCAGTTGTGCTCCAACACAATTGGTGGATACACATGCTCCTGTCAGGACGGGTATTCTATAAACCCAAACAACCAACACCAATGCATCCGTAAGAAATATTATTTTTAATTTCCATTTGTTGAATTGTTTAGTAAACTTACTATTGAAGGTACATTAAAATACATAAACACATTAACTTCTATATTATTTTTGATGGTAGTTTTATTTACTTAAAGGAGGTAATTTAGAAAAGGAGAAGTGAATATTCATATTGCAAAGTCAATGTTTGCTATGTGAAGTAAATGATCACTAGGAAAGAATATGCAGGCATGCTCCGGTTAATATCCAATTATGTGCAAGGTTATTTGAAAACACAGGAATTTTTATAGCATGTATTTGCATGATCATAGTGAACACAGCTTCATCACTAACATAAGTACATACATAGGAACAGAAATCTGACAATACTTCTATAGCCCCATCAGATTTTCTTCACTGACAGAGTTCTTTACACAAGATATAACATGTTCTGTACACAAAGAAATAAAGTGGGAGCACGCTAAAACACCAATGTTTGGGTAGATTTATTGTTCAAACAACCCACTGAGAATCCCATTAAGACTCCACCCTTACTAATGCATTTATCTGAGAATGGGCATAATCCTAGATATCTCTATAATTAGGCATGTTCTAATAGACAGAGTGGAGTATTGCTGTGATGCATGTTGTACACTTTTAAAAAGTGAATATTTACTTCCACTACTCTAAACAAAACCTGTAAGTAGAATTTTAAGTGCATGGCAACAATATGTCTATTTCCATATCAGACAAACAAAAACTGCTATATAGGCAAAATACCGCTTTATATTGTATCAATGATAACATTGTATATGCATACATCAGGAATAAAAAAAACAAATCAATAAGACTACACTTAGGCATTTGAACATGTCCACACCAAAGTATTTTCTTGATGTGTAAAGAAAATGCATCCTACAGCATTTAAAAAGTGTGAAAACGTCCATAAACGCGTACAATGCCCATAAACACCTAACCACATCACAAATGGCCAAAAATGCAAGTAAGTAAGTAAATGCAAGTAAGTAAGAAGTGTGGAGGTATTTGAAGGCATAGCACAGAAGCTTGAGTTTTATTCTAAGGTAAAGTGGAAGCCAATAAAAAATGCCTATAAATGCTCCAAATGCTTCCCATTTAAATAAAATCTTAAATGTTTATGGCTGGTTATGCGCATTTATATGCTTTATCCCCTATTCTAACTTTTGACTGTCATATTCCTTGGTTTAAAATGTATTTTTTAACACAAAAGCTTTATGGGCATATATAAGTGTTTCAAATTAAAGTCAGTGCAGACTTCATCCTAAACCAGATGCAAAAAAAGGATAAGAAAATAAATCCAAAACTTTTCAACAATGAAGACCAAACGTTGGAAAATGAAATCTTTAAAGTAATACCTGTAAAAAACATTAAAAACAGACATAGTTTTGGGAAAATTATCAGTATAGCCAATACAAGAGTCTTTTTTCTGCAGTCTGATGCTACAGTTACAACATTTTCACCTTAAACAAAAGATATGTGGTGCATTTATATTTAAAAGATATGGAGAGCTCTTGTACCCTCACACTTTTTTATTTTACTTTTTATCCAGCTTTTGCAAGTAAAAAAAACTTTACAACTTATTTGACATGCATTCTTAAGGCCGTATATATGAGACTGGAGCATGTGCAGCAAATCACATCTGTTAGAAAATATGTAGTTTGCAAATATTCATGTTATGCCTAATACTGAGCCATGTATGCACATGTCTGCACATGCAGTTATTACTGTGAGAATATGCTCTGGCTTCTTGTCTGGGTCTGTGAGTGTACTGATTAGACAACTAATGAACATTACAATGATTTTTCATGTTTTTTTTTAAATTGTATTTTTATTGAAATTTTTGACAAAAATACAGGATTTTTCATGTTTAATCTCAACTAACCATGCTAACCTCAAAGTATAAACTATCAAGCATCTGTTTCACCAGTTCATAACAACTTGCCTACCATAAATTGTTCTTACTTATTATTATTAATAAAAATTATTATTATTATTATTATTACTTATTATATGCTCTCATATTTATTGTTTATTTAAAATATTTATAGTTATATGATATTTGTCTTTTGTTTTGTAGAGAATGATTATTGTAAGAGCTCACCCTGTATGTATGGTCAGTGTTTGAATACTCTACATGAATATAAATGCCTGTGTAATACTGGATGGGAAGGATCCGTGTGTAATATAGGTAATATGATATTTAATACTGCTACTCCTAATCATAAGAATTTGTCATTTGGTTCTAATATGCATGAATTAATACTAAATACTGATACAGGCATCGGATTTGCTTAGTAAAGAACTTACAGAGCTCAGAGCTCAGATGCGGTGAATGACTTTACATATACACCTGGGAAACAATGCTGTCCAGCAATGTAACTTTATTTAGCACACACAAGGCAATCAATGGACAAACCACAATACATTGTCCTGTTACTTTTATTGTGGTGGTGTTTCAAGTGCTGGGTTTACTTTTGCATTTATGAAAGTAAATATGCCTTTATTTCAAATTTAATTCTGATTATAGCATGAATGAGAAACTTCTCCACAGTGTCATTATGTTACATTATTATCAGCATTGATGAAAATTTGTAAGTTCCAGTACTATTTAAACCATATTCTTTCTTTAATTGAATTTGTGTAAAGGCATACATTTTAAGCCACCAGAGAGGTTCTTAGATTGCCTCCCTGTGGTTCAAGGGAAAAGTCTTATATTCCTAATAATTTTCCTTATATTGATCTTTAATTTCCTGAAGGTTACTTGAATTGTGAAATTACTTAATTCAGTACTGCACTTTAATGCATTCTAGCTAATTAAGTGTAATGAAATAGAAAGCCAGTGGTGGATGGGGTGACGCTTTGATGGTGGTTTGATTTTTTTGTTGGGAAACCCAGTGAAATTCGGCAGTAACTGCAACATCTCCAATCACTTCTAAGTTATTCAAATTATATGTTTTAGAGTAATTATATTCACTAGATTATTGACCTAAATTAACACCACAACTGTGCATAACTGACACTTTGTTTGAAATTGTTTTGTTCTATCTATTAGATATTGATGAATGTTTCAGAAACAATCCTTGCAGCTCCCACAGCACTTGCATTAACACCCCAGGTTCCTAGTCCTGCTTATGCCTGCCAGGATGGACAGGACCTGTATGCAGTATTGGTAAGTATAAAAAAAGAGCTTGTCTTCTCTGACCTTAGACTTCTCTGACCTTCTTGTGTAGGGTAAAGAAAAATGTTGCCCCCACCACCCACATCCCCATTGTTGTTTTGTTATATTGCCTAAAGAGAAGAGAAATATATGGGTAAGGGGTCATGGACCACCAAAATTTTCTCGTGGACCCCTGGTTGACGACAGCTGATACAGATTGTGCAACTGCTTCATTGCTTTACTACAGGTTGAGTTGTAAATTCCTCATATGGCCACTAATAATTAATGCTGTGACTAATATAAATTTGAACATGACTACTTCTCATTTATGTTTCTGTCTAGAGCAATGATCTGTCTCATATTCAGTAATAAATTGGTCACAGACCTTGCAAATCTGCTGACCAAGAGTTTAGACACAGGCCATGAAAACACAAGATATAACTTAAATTGTAAAGAAATAAAATGGGAGCACACTAAATTACAAATGTATGGGTAGATTTATTGTTCAAGCTGCATAACAAACAACACACTGGGAATCCCATTGAGACTCCACCCTTACTATTATATTTAACTAAGAATGGGCATAATCCTTTATTTAGGCATGTTCTGATGGAAAGAGTGGAGTTTTACTGTGATGCAGCTTTAAAAAGTGAACATTTACTTTAATGAAAATGTTACACTGTTAGCATAATAACCCCTATGTGTCAATTTAATCACAAAGCTAAATGAACATTCAAGTGAATATAAATTTGCCAAAGTAAAAAAAAAACTTACTCTTATTAAATCAACAGCAAGATACATATTATTAACATCTTCATAAAATTAATAATTTTACCTTTTTATTTTTGCTTAATTGTCTGCAGCTCTCCCTTCTGTTCCTATTTATTTAATACTTAATTAATTTATTTTAGATATTGATGAGTGTCAATTCAACCCATGTAGCAATAATGGAAGATGTATCAACACCGCAGGAAGTTTTGTATGTTCCTGTTATCCTGGATTCACTGGGGTCGACTGTCAAACTAGTAAGTGGATCAAAATAATCAGTCATCATAAATGGAATTCTCCTGTTTTATATTTTAGGTTTTATCTCTGCAATGTCTTTGTGTAGGTTTGCAATAGTTATTGTGGGTTTCTTTAATATTTATTTCTACATCTACAGATATTGACGAGTGTTGGAGTAACCCCTGTAGAAATGGGGCCACGTGCAATGACGGCATCAATTCTTTCTCTTGCACCTGTGCTCGTGGTTTTACTGGCAGGTTCTGTGAAATAAGTGAGTAACACATATTCACATTCTAATGCTAAATTGATTTGGAAAGTAAAGTATTGTTTATGTGCCCCAGTTAGGTAAAGCTTTTCCAATAAAAGTGTGGTGTGTCATCCCACATTCATTCCACCTTAATTTTGATGTCTGGTAAGCTTATGTTACATTCCAAACATACTTTATGTTTTTTTTTCAATTCCAGATATTAATGACTGCACCCCAACTTCATGCAGTAATGGTGGCATCTGCATTGATCTGATAAATGATGTTGAGTGTGTATGTCCTTCCAGCTGGCAGGGGAAGTCTTGTACCCAGGGTAATAATATCTCATTATTTTCACAGTGGATTTTGCTATTATTTTGCAAATGGCAGCAGTGATGAAACAGAATTTTTGAGCTCTTTTATGAAACACATTTATCTTTCAGATGTGAATGAATGTACAAATGGACTACATCGTTGCAGTATTAATGCAGACTGTTCAAACACATATGGATCATATACTTGTAAATGCAAAACTGGATACAATGGGGATGGATTTACTTGCAGAGGTATTGCTTAATGTTTCTAGATAGACACATCTTTTGGCATTTTTAGGACACATTTTTAATATTTTATTCTACTGCATCTTAAGTTTTTCTTTGTTATCTTTACCAATAGATCAGAGTCGCTACCTTCTCCCTACATAGGTAGAGCCATTACCTGGGGCTGTGAACCCGGCAATTACTTTTATTTTCCATTCACTATTCAATGCTACCTATGATAAACTACAACAATACCCACTTGTAAGACATGACTGCGAGTGAATATTAATTATTTTACCTGCTGTTTATACAATATGTTCTAACTATAACTCAGTGTTCCCCATACAAAAGGATTTGTATTAGTCTAAAAATGTCTCTAATTTTTGCAGACATATGTTTATTGTATGTATTTAGTGTACACCCAAATGAATGTTATTGTTCAACACAGGCAATGAATCTAGAAAAATGTGAATCATAGCTAATACATACTAAGATTATTTGTGATTTAAAGAGTAACTGATTTATTTTTCCTAAATTCTAGAGAACAGACTGTTTGAATATCGTAATGATTACAGAGCAACCCAGAGATATAGTGATTTTGCCTCACCCAGGATTAATATCCCCATGGGATTTCCTTTTGGTGGCTCCTTTTACAACACATTATATGTAAGTCATATATTTTTAACCGTTGTTATACGATAGGTGAAGAGTTTTACTTTCTTTAGTAAATCAGCCCAATATTCCTCGCTGTGTATCTTAATAGCACAATTAGAAATCAAGTTTTAGATTTCCTCTTTAAGATTTGTGATAAAATAGTATACCATGGTTGAAAGAGAACTGGGGACTCACGCGTTGTAACACGTTGTAGCACGTTGTAACCCATAATTCTTAGCTGCAAGAAAAGATGTTGTCATCAAGCCTTATGTACTACATTTATAAACTTTCTGTATAAACTGATTAATAAAATATTTTTTTCCACAGTTTACAGACAATGGTGTTATCATATTTCAGCGTAATTCTTATGACCCCATTTATACAATGCCATATCCATTAAGTAGTTTCTACAGCAATGACTATTATACTCCTCCCATGATCGCTGTTTTCTGGGCAGATGCTGACTTCTCCCGTATTGGGAATTTGTACTACCAGGTAAGATAAATGAATATATTTGAATACCTATTTACAAACAAGCTAACTATAATTACAGGGCTTGTACAAAAAAGAATCCATTACAACTTGATAAATTACATCCTTATATATATTTTCATTTGATATAAAATGTTTGTAACTGTTGTGCTTTATATGTATTTATGAAGTTAGTCTATCAGTTCATTTTTGTCCAACTATGTGAAACAAAATCACAGTAGAGCTGCTCTCTTCCTTAGATATACTAACAGCCATGTAAAGCAAGGTCGTACTTATTGCATCACTTGGTTTATACTACTGTAGTAGCTCTCTTTCTATATAGTTGTTAGATATTCTTAACTAGATTGTAAAGACTAACATATGGCCAGTTAAATTAAATTATTGTGGTCATTATCATACTAGTTTCAAATCACCAATCATTGAACTGTAAAGTAAAAGTAAATCCAACACTTTTTTTTTGTTTGAGATAGAATAGAGAAAGGCAAAAAAAATGTCAGTTTTTTTGGCCATCTGTGGACATCTCCAATTAGGTAGTATTACCTAAACTTCTTAAATAACCTTGACTTAATCATTCATGTAGACACAACAGAAAGGAAGATGAAATGTTAATCAAGATTTTTAAAGTGGGTAAATATTCAGAGAACATATTCAGGCAGAAATACAAACCTGATGGAGGTTAAACATTTTCCTTTATCCAAAAGCAAAAACTTAGTTTACACAGAAGATCAGGAGGGGAGTGGATATTGCTCCTCAACTGTAAGTAAAGGTGATATCTGTGAAGATGCTTATATCAAAACCACCGTGATTGAGCACAGCAGTGTTGGATTCTTGTGGAAGCAGCCTAAATATTTTCTGTGTGAACTGAGTTGAGATCTGTATACTGTACTATACTGTTATACATCATTACATATATTTTTTCCAAAATGCTTTGCACACACTGATTTTTTTTTAATTAGTGTATGTTATTATTCTACAGATGACAGATTTCAAATAATTGTGCTTTGTTCCTTAAATAGTACAGTCAGTCTGTTTTAGTGATCAGTTATTCATTTCACCCTTACTAGCATTTTATAGTGTTGATTTGTGGCTTTGATCCTTTTTCTAAATTTTTAAAACCAATTGTAATAGGCACCAAGAGATTGTCTATAACAATTTTGTATTTTTTTAAGACTTATGACTTCCAGGCTTCACCAAACCACTTCAGTGATTTTAAAGCTACACTTGAATCTGATATAAAATCGTATTTCCCAAACCTTCCTACTTCAAATTTCAAGGCTCTATGGGCAATAAAGATAACTTGGGATCAAGTTTTACCATATCCTGCATATTTCTTCAGTTCCACAGAGGTAATTGTAATATAATGCATGCAAGATGTTATTATATTTTATAATGGCCACAGATTGCATCTGTTTGTTTAACAACATTTTTCAGAACTTTATATCACAAGATTATGTCTATGTAGATATAATTTGATTGGATTTTTTTAGTTTGGCCTTGCTCAACATTGTTGATATATTTAGTGGGCTGGACAGATTATAGTTCTGACAAAATCCAAGTGCACTTGGACAGCTTTGTATATTTACCAAACTGTTAGTGTTCAGTATTTTATGCATGCCTCATATAAAATTTAATGAGCAGATGATACAACTGAGCATGTAGTAATTAGATACTGCTCAATGAAAGTTTATGAAGATTGGAACATAAAATGCCACGGTATCCTTGAAATTGTACTCAAAAAAGTCAGTAAGGGACAAATAACAAACTACCAGTTATGGCTCACTATAGGTATTGGTCTCAAGTCAGCTAGTCTGTTCCCCATCACCAAAGTTCAATTGGTGCACGTGCTCTACACTATGCCTTGTTCTACATTATGGGCCTGATTTATTAAAGCTCAACAAGAATAGAATAGAATGTTATCTGACATTTGCTAGCAAATGTTTTGAATCCAGATTGATTCCAGGTATTCAGAATCACCCAGCTTCACTGATGAAAGTGTATCCTCTCCAGCTTTAGAGAGCATTAATAAATCAGGCACTATGCCTCTGAGTAATAAACAACAGCACTACAATATCAAAGTGACATGTTTGTGGCATATACACATACTGTATACAGTATATACACTTGCAAACTATAAAACAGATCATGGAATTCTCATGACCAAATATATCTGCTTCCATGTGCATTTATTATTATAAATAACATAAAGAAACAAGGTTTTCAGTCATTACAATCGTTGTCAATATTATTTACAATGTGCTATTTTACATCTAAACAAATATTAATTAATCTACTTCCTTTGTAATGCACCCATAACTATAAAGGAGTTTGCAGTAGCAGATCCCAGGTTTGCCTTGCTAGTACAACATTTTAGTTCCTTTATCACCTGCACACCTGTTTTTATCATTTGTATTTTTGTGTTCCTTGTAGACAAGCACATATCAAGCTGTACTGGTCACAGATGGCATCTTCTCCTTCTGCTTGATGCGTTTTGCAGATGGAGGAATGAAATGGAATTATTACTCCATTCCTTCATATCACTTACCCAAGATGGGCTACTTCAGGTATTTCTCTGCTTTAGTAAATATGTCTAACAAAGGAGTATGGAAAAAAAAATACTTTATTAATTTTCATTATTGAATTAAGTAAAGAACTGAGTAAGATCCTACAGGCTTATCTCTATGTCAATACATATTCAGAGACAGCTTTTTCAGTAGTCTTTGTATACAAAACACCTAAATAACATAGTAACAACGTCACTTATAACAGCCAATCAAATTATTTTGGTATATCTAATAAACAACTAATCAGTTAACAAATCATTTGAAGATTCATGCTTTCCAGGCAGTTTGAAATAGTTCTTTTCCAGGCAGTTTGAAATAGAACAGTTTGAACAGCAGTACTGTTTGCTGAACACTGTTCACTGGAAAACCAAGATCATGCCTAAACTTTTCTTCCCTTAAATTTACAGATGATTGACTACAAAATGAATTTCTCATGTAAAAGTGTTTTCATATTACATTTTTATATGACTATTATTTTGACAGATTGAATGATATCTGCAGAACTGTAAAGTAGAAAGCAATAGACAAGCAATAAGCAAGCATAAGGAAGCAAAAGGCAAAAGGTTACATGACAGGGTTAAGGGGGTTGCAGGAGTGGAGAGTTACTTAGAAAGAGAATGGAGGAAGTAAGGCTTACCTGATAGGTCGTGGTCATGCCAGTGGGTGGAGCTGGCAGGAGTTTTAAGTAGTGGGAGGGAGTTAGTAGTCAGGAGTAGAGAAGTGGAGGGTTTTACCCACCCTCCCTCCCTTTGGTGTTTTCACTTTGTCCAGTATTTGTACTTGTCATGGCAGCACTGATGAGTAAGA
>NC_092861.1:57847392-57937632 GCF_032062135.1 Pyxicephalus adspersus
TGTGTGTGTGTGTTCCAGCTGGAAAAAAAGCACTCAGATGACCTGATAGTCAAATAAAAAATTTAAATACTATGGGATTCATGACTTTGTTACCTGTGCATGAACAACTTGTTATTTCCCCCTGTTCCCCAGATACGTATAGTCAGTACTACACCTATCAGACTGCATTCTCAACTTGGTTTGGAGGAGGAACAAGGTGCTACTACACATACAGGGGTAGTCTTAATTATGGAGAAAAAGAAAGATACTTACCAACTCCCTGGCAGTACTCCTGGAATCAGATGCAAACAATTAGAAATCAATACCAAGGTAAATAAAATCAATCATAACAAATAGCGTTAATTAAATTATACTGTTTTATATTATGCATTACCTAGGATAAATATTGACAGTGGTTGTTCTCATCCTTTTTAGAAAGGTATTTACACATTCTTACATCTTTCTCTTTATTTTGTGCTTACAGCAAATGAAGTAGATCCATATCACAACTGTTGTATATACTCTGGATCTTCATACCTTTGTTCTTTATACCGAAATAGAAGGCCTTACGATTTCTGCTCTGGATATATTCCACCAAGACCTGGTAAGTTATTAGTAAAACATAACGTTACCACAATTTCAAGCCAAAGTGGGAAAATATACAAATACATGTTTTATCAGAGGTTATATATATTGTGACTCTATCACTACACAGTATGGCAAGAATCAGTGTCAGAACAATTTCTTTCAGCACCCAAGGCAAAAAGCCCAAAGTTGGCTGGTCCTGTTTTTACTGTGCCTCCTCTTGTCGAAGAGGCAAAGGCAGCTTTCTCATCTGCTTTCTCATCTCTTGTCCTGGCCCTGGCAGCAGCAGGAACATACAATATTTAAAAAATGATTTAAAATAAAGGTTTTTATGAAACAATGCTGTAATTAGTTTAAAAACCTGGTCCAACTGCCCCTTATTAATATCATAATATTTTAATTATCAAATTCATTTTTTCAGGGTCTATGATTGGAGACCCTCACATCAGCACACTTGATGACGTTCAGTATACTTTTAACGGACTGGGAGAGTTTACGTTGGATAATGTTAGAGATGAGAACAACACACTTATCTTCACACTCCAAGGACGCACAGACAGAGCTGGCAATGGCACACAGGCAACTAAGTTTATTGGATTGGTTGCAAAGTTTCAAAATCAAACAAGGGTAAGATATGTGTATTATGTGGAGCCTTCACGCTCTATAGGAGTTGTACATGGTAACAGAAGTAACACATAATATGGAAAAAGCTTCCACTACCTAACTAATGCGCTGTGATATTGTTTTATAGGTGGAGTGGTTACTACAGGACAGCAATACAACCATTGTGAGGATTAATGGTACCATGTTGGCTTTATCAGGTAAAGGGCTTCAATATAAATTAATATATAGGCTGTTGAACAGTATTCAAATAATGCTTAGCTGAATGTGACTAGGGATGAGCGAGAATGCCTCTGTGAAAATTTCTTCAAACTTCTAATGGTTCCCCAAAATTTCGGGGCAAACTATTTCCTGAAACCATTGGAACATCGAGGTAATCATAAAAGGAGGATTCACAGGATTCCCTGGGAATCCTTCTGTTTGCGATCCCCAGGCCACTAAAGGTTAATTAACCTCTAGTGCCGGGGATCTCACACTGTTGTCAATGAATTTACACCAGCCATTCCCCCTTACAATTTCCTTTTTTTTAAACCTGGGTTTTTAAAAACTTGCTTGCTCATCCCTAAATGTGACTTACAACTGCAAGGATGTACAAGGTTTACAAGGGGGCAGAATCACCATCCACAACCCCTCTTCATTTTGGATTAATCCAGAATAAAAGGGAATGAGTGGGGATGGGTGGTGATTCTGTCCCTTTGAACTCTTTATGTTCACAAATTGTGCGCCTGAAGTATCTTTAATTTCCTACTAAGAGTATATTTTTTACCTACAAGGCTCATTTTACTTTATTAGTCACATGGGTATACAGTTAGGTAACATGTTATATTTCTGTAATCAAAGCTACCTTCTGCAGGTTTCTCTTTTAAATAATTTAACAGAAGTTAACACAAAATTACTTGAGCTGTGATATTGTTTTATAGGTGGAGTGGTTACTACAGGACAGCAATACAACCATTGTGAGGATTAATGGTACCATGTTGGCTTTATCAGGTAAAGGGCTTCAATATAAATTAATATATAGGCTGTTGAACAGTATTCAAATAATGCTTAGCTGAATGTGACTAGGGATGAGCCAGAATGCCTCTGTGAAAATTTCTTCAAACTTCTAATGGTTCCCCAAAATTTCGGGGCAAACAATTTCCTGAAACCATTGGAACATCGAGGTAATCATAAAAGGAGGATTCACAGGATTCCCTGGGAATCCTTCTGTTTGCGATCCCCAGGCCACTAAAGGTTAATTAACCTCTAGTGCCGGGGATCTCACACTGTTGTCAATGAATTTACACCAGCCATTCCCCCTTACAATTTCCTTTTTTTTAAACCTGGGTTTTTAAAAACTTGCTTGCTCATCCCTAAATGTGACTTACAACTGCAAGGATGTACAAGGTTTACAAGGGGGCAGAATCACCATCCACAACCCCTCTTCATTTTGGATTAATCCAGAATAAAAGGGAATGAGTGGGGATGGGTGGTGATTCTGTCCCTTTGAACTCTTTATGTTCACAAATTGTGCGCCTGAAGTATCTTTAATTTCCTACTAAGAGTATATTTTTTACCTACAAGGCTCATTTTACTTTATTAGTCACATGGGTATACAGTTAGGTAACATGTTATATTTCTGTAATCAAAGCTACCTTCTGCAGGTTTCTCTTTTAAATAATTTAACAGAAGTTAACACAAAATTACTTGAGATGAAATTTTGACTAATGTGATCATCATATTTGTATTATATGCATGCAGTTTATTTTTTAGTATTTTATTTTTTCCAAAGATAATTCTACATATTTGGATATGATTGCACTGGAGAAGACCGATAAACAAGAAATAATGGTTTCTTTTGATGGTGGGATCTCAATCACAGTGTCAGCTAAGGTGGGAGCTCTGAGCTTTACCACAATGCTAGATGTTACTTACAAGAACAAAACAGAAGGTCTTCTGGGTAAGCTATATTTTATCATACAATCCTGATAACTGCAAATGAAAAAAAGACAGCACTTCATTGGATGAAAAGCAAACTCAACAGCCAAAGTGACAATTAACATTGATTATTTTTTATTATTTTAGGTGTGTTTAATGATGATAAATCTGATGATCTCATGGCTGCCAATGGAACAAAACTAGAATTTGATGGGCTGACGCTCCCCAATGAATCCCTTATTTTTGAAATTGGGATGACATGTAAGTATTTGCTCAAAATATTTTCATACTTTGGTTAAAGGTTAACTTTAGCCAGATATAAAAGACATAATGCAGTTTTGTAATAATTAATGCATCACAACAAGCAGTTTAATTACCTGTGACCTGATACCAGCCTCTTCTTATTTGTATTGGGACTGGATCATGAGACAGTAAAGCAGTATATAGGTTGGTTTATGGTTATTGGCTTATTGGTTAATATTCTGGCAGGAAGATTGTTCTAATAGGAAGAAAATATGGAGTGAAAGAGCGATAAGCTAATTACTATGCTGCTTTACTATTGCTGCTTCCTATTCATTTAATCTTTTTTTTGGCAGTAGTTCTTCTAAAATGTTTCAGTCCTTAGGTTTTTTAAAATGTCTATTAATTTCACTACTTCTCATCTGCCACCCTTCTACATCATTGAGCTTGATTTATTAAAGCTCTCCAAAGCTGAAGAAGTTACACTTTCATAAAAGAATATCCTCTACAGTCTTGGGGAGCTTTAATAAATCAGGCCCATTGTCTTTGTTAGCTTCCATTCAAAACACAATTAAAATTCAAACTACCATGCTTTGACTGTATCAAGATGTTGGGATAGGAAAAATTAGGCATATTTCAGGGTAGCTGTGGAGATGTGGTGCAGTTACCACTTCGTAACACCCCTGAACTGCTCAACTGTTTGGGACACTGCATGTTGAATAGTCTCTGAGATCATACATACACACAAAAACTGCTACATACATTGTGCTAAGATCTGTCAGGTTTTCAGTTAATGTTTATTTAATTTTTCTTGGTAATTTTCTTAATTATTGTCTGACAGATACTGTTCGTAGTACTATTACATGTATTATAATATTTTGTTAAACATATTTCTGTCTATTTCTATTTCTAAATCTATTTTTTTACTTTGCAGGGAAAACAACTCCCTTAAACAGCTTATTTATTTACAATGAGACAGAAGGAGAATCTTGGTACACCTACAATAATAACAGTTTTGTACCATTGTTTTATGATGAGTTGCTACTGACTAGTGACCCTGATTTTATCAAGGAAGCAAATGACACTTGCAAAGGAAATAACGAATGTATCTTTGACATACTCAGTACTAAAAGTTTTGAAGTTGGACAGGCCACGCTGGGCAGCGTTATTGCAGCAGAAGAACAGAGTAGTGCACTGAGTAAGATATGGTCATATATATATAATATTTTTTTTTAACTAAATCAATATCTATAAAGCAAAAGTAAAAAAGTTAACTGAACATTTTTCTGTTGGCATTAAGCATTTAAGAAGCAGCCTTCAGGTAAACTGCATGGAATACATGAGCTTTATTAAAGTTTATTTATGTTTGTTTAAATGGCTACAGGTTGAAATTGTGCAGCAATTATATACAGTATGGAATTTTTTTTCTTATTTAACTACATCTGCCACCAGTCACATTATAGTAATATAAACAGTGCAAATATATGGTATATTATTCTCTAACTTGATTAAGCTGTAAAACCATTTATAAAGGTTTGTTCAAGTTGTCCCTTTTGAGGCATATCTTGCAGTCAACTTCTAAATAATCACCAAATACATAAAATACAGGCTAAGTTCTCAGGAGTAGTGTTGGTGTTCGAATTCTGGTTGTCCCTATATTCGACTCGAAAATGACGGTTTGAATTCGGGACGACCCGACCTAAAAAAACACAGAATTCGACTTTGTAAATTTGTGTATGAAATTTGTTAAAAAAAAAAAAAAGGCGAACTCCAGATGAACTCTCATCTAAGTTTCCACTGTTACCTGTCTGTACTTATCATATGGTCACAGCTGATAGGAGGCACAGGAGTTCTTTCAATTAGCTGTGACTGCTCTTGCAGCCCTGTAGTATGTTCTTGGATAGAGTTTCTCTTTTCAAGAACACAGGAATCCTGTGTTCCTGGATAGAGAAACTCTATTCAAGATCACATAGTACAGGGCTGCAAGAGCAAGCAGGACTCCTAAGTTCTTGGATAGAGAAACTCTATCCAAGAACACATACTACTAGTACAGGGCGGCAACAGCAATCAGGGGAACGGAGCTGACAGCTGACATAAATGAATGCAGCCGTGGGAAAAATCCACTGATTTTTTCCACGGCCCTGTTCATTCATAAGCACAAGCCGCATGACTCACTCTGAGTGGATGATTACCACGGCTGATTTTATGAATGGAACCATGGGAATCATCCTTTCAGTGAGAGATCCCTGGGCCGTACAGGTCAGAATGAGGGCTTGCCCTCATTCTTACCTGTAGTGCCTGGGGATCGCTTACTGACAGGAGAATTCCCAGGGATGAAAGAATGATTGTAGCCGTGAGAATCCACTGCGATCCTGGGGCACTGGAGGTTAATTAACCTCCAGTGCCCCAGGATTGCAGTGGAACTGCAGATAAACTCTCAATAGAGTTTCTCTATTGAGAGTTCATCTGCAGTTCAGTTCCCACGGTCACCGGGCTGATAAGTACAGCCCAGTGGGGATCTTTGCGGTCACAGCTGATTGGAGGAGGCACACAAGTGCTTCCAATTACTGTGACTGCAGATGAACTGCTGTTCATTATGTGTTCTTGGATAGGGATTCTCAAGATAGCAAGTCTCTATCCAAGAACACATACTACAGTTACTCTAGGGCTGCAAAAGCAATCCGCTCCTCTGATTGCTTTTGCAGTTCATTACAGTCCCAAAAAAAAACAAGCCCCCCCATAGACTCTAATGGTGTTCGAATTTGGCGTTCCATCACCTGACAATATTGGGCTATTCGAACACTGAGCTATTCGACCAACACTACTCAGGAGTTCCACACTACTCCTAAAAGTAGTGCACTTCTAAAATGGGTGCACTCTGATCTGTTACAACACAGTTAAGGCTCATTTCTTTCCACTAACTCCACGTTCCTGTTGTGGGATACAGGCAAATCGAAGGTCAATAATTACCAACATTTTATGTTAGAAATAACTATAATGTAAAAGTGCAATATCCACATTTTTTTTAATTAGTCTACATGGACTTTTGAGCATTATTATGTATTATGAATTATTATATATATTTATAATATTTATTAGTTCTCATTATTAATTACAATGATGAATTATATTATTTTATTTAAACAATAAATACATGAGATATATAATTTATATTTTTAACAATTGTGTCAACACATAAATAATGGCAATTCAGGCCCAATTTAATTTTAAATTTTGCATTTTGTAGATTTTGCTTCCTCAGGAATCATGGGATATATTAAGAAGAATATATTTTTTAAATGTCATCAAATTGAGCACCCATTGTGGATAATTTGTCTATATGTTTTACTGTAGATGGGTCTTGGACAACCTCACGAACCTCAGGTTAAACTCCACAAAAAATTTTAGATTTACATTCATTAATGTAATGGGGGGAGGGACAAAATGCACTCCTCCAAAGTCCTCTCACCTGCTACCATACATTTCATCAATCTTCACGTCACTGCTTAATCAAGCATTTATCCTTTGTTTCCACTCATAATCCACATACAAACTTTTGTAGAGAGCCCCAATGCTGACACAATTAGTAAAAGATAGATCATGTGCCTCATGTCTAAATGTTTAAATAATTATGATTTCATTGAATATTTGACGTTGAATGATAATTTAATATATAGTGCCTTAAAAGCCCAGGTTGACATATTAAAATACATTTGTGCAATGGTAGGTCAAGTTTGAACGATAATTGTAATTGGTCTGCACTAGGAATACATATATATACATATATATATATATATATAACATTTGCTGGGAGTTTTGAAAGTGAGTATCCCTTCACTTTTACCAAACCTTAGAATTAGAGGTTATTCTACTAATTCATTAAACTAAAATAGGTAAGAACCATTACCATTACTTGGAAAGCTGTTTTGCTTGTTATTATGTGTTATTATTAAGTTATAATGTGCCACTAAATTGTAGCATATCTTTTTTCACTTGCTATGTTACATCTTCTCTGAGTCTAGTACCTAAACACTTTTACGTTTGTTTATGTATATATCCTTTCAGATTTATCTGATATTTGGTAAATTGGTAATTTTCTTAATCTTTGATCTTTATAACAATAAGAGGTGTTTTATTTACCTAAAAATATTTTCATCTGCAGAGAACTTCCCACCCAATGTGACTGGACCAACCACACTCCAGACCAAACTCTTTGAGCCTCTGACAGTAATCTATACAGCCACAGATGAGAACAATGATGCAGTGGTCTTTTTCCTGCAGACTGATTCTTCTGATATCAATATAACAGGTAAATGCATTACTTTTCACTGCTACGGTTCATTTTTTCAACTTATAAGTCAGTATTATGACACATGCAGGATATCTCTTTGATGGTTCCCAAATGTGCAATAAAATAACATTACTCTCTAATATAAAAAACTCTTTAAGTTTGAAACTTTCTATTCAAAAAAGAAAAAAATAGGCATCTATCATGATAATCTTTACACATGTAAAGATACCCCCAAATGTTTTTTTTATTTTCTTTTTTATTGCAGCCAAAACAAAAATACGAAAAAACAAGGTAGAAAATAAGCAATCATTACACAATGTTACAAATTCCAGATTTACAAAAACAAAGAGAAGAAAGTTTGCAATGTATATAACCTTATAACATTATCTCACTATTCTGAGTTTGCATTTGTTCTAATACAGTCATTATTTTGGGCTTTTGTTAGTAATTCTTCATTTTTAAAAGACATACAACATAGAAAAGTCCTTCAAGCAGAGAACATAACTATAACCCTATCAGAACAGTAAGTAAAAAAAAGCAAGCACAAAAGTGGTGAAGCAGGGGAAGGGATTAGGTGTGTAAGAAGAAAAGTAGTAGTAGGAAACTCATGGTCAATAGTTGAACAAGGTCATAGCTGATCACTTTGATCATGAGATTCTGTAGAAGTAGCATTTCCCAATAATAAAGCATACTCTTCTAAATATTTATATTGAAACCAAAAAAAGCAAGTTTAGTTAAATTTCTCAGGGTGATTACCAAGTGAAAAAGAGTGATAAAAGTGATAAAAAAGAAATAATGTGAAAATTTAAATCAATTATATGTATTATTACAGCTTTTTTTGATAAAAAATTTAGCCATCCAGCTAATGAAATTAAAATTAAATTCTATAGAGTCATTGTTACATCCTACAAATTGATGCATTATTCTGTCTAGCAATTCACAAACCTGATGACTTCTTCCTGATTATGTGTCCTTTCTGTCCTGCAGCGGGTGGAACGCTGGTATGGCTTCCCACCAGTTCATCTCCTGTCAACGTCTCTGTCATAGCTAATGATTCCAAGATTGTTACTCAGGTTGTCTTAACTTTGATTGTTTGCAACTGTACCAACAATGGCAGCTGCGTGTATAACAGCTCATTAAGCCTAGGGAACGAAACCACAAACTTCATGGTAAGCAGTAAAACATAATTATTGTGACTTTGTGACAAATAACAATTGTCAATGTAACAGCATATATAATGGGTAGTGTACAAAGCACTGCTGTGTGTATATGTGTTTTATGTTACAAATGATTTGTGGTCTATTTGTAGGTTGCAGGATGTAGCTGTTCTGCTGCATGGACTGGGATGTACTGTGAACAGGATTTTGATGCTTGTGAAGAGAACAAATGTTTTGATAACAACACTTGTGTGGACCATCCAGCTCCTCTTGAAGGATTTGATTGTGGACCATGTCCTCCTAGTTTAACGGGAGATGGAAGAACCTGTACTGGTAAGAAAACCCATCTGTAATATTGCAATCCATGTTTATTGTTTTTTTTTCAGGCTGTTGGTTGTGGCAGTGCTGCTGTGTATTTTTCACTTTACATGCCACTTGAAATTGAGTCACTCGTCACCTCCTTTTGCAAAGTTTTTATACATTTGTGCACATTTGAAGTTTTAATTGAAAATGGTGAAAATAATTCACCATGTTGTTAGGCTTTGCAACTGTTGCTTTGATTATTTTACCACTAGCCCGAACATGTCATTACTGCAATCAAACAAAAAACTCTTTTTGTTTTTTTTTTATTTGAGAATGATAGTATAAATAACAATACAAAACAGGAATAATGTAAATAATAGAATATTACAAGCATACAAATCATAAGTGTTTTTACAATAAATAAACCAGAACAGATAACTAAACTAATAACTAAACTGAACAAATAAAGATATCAGAGGTTAAACAGTATAAACTGGGCAACATTCTCATTAAATTTTATTTACAACTAGAACCACCAGAGTATCATTTGAGATCAGTCTCATATCAAAAAAAATATTTTTAATACAGTATAAATGTATTTTAACCAGTTATAGGCGAAAGGCATAGAAAATGGTTTCTACAGTCAGGTAAAGATTTTTATTGCAACTATATTTATTTTAAGTATATTTATTTTATTTAATTAAAAGATAACAGCAAATGATAAGTAGGGGTTCATTTGGCTGGTTTTATTAGGTGTAGATGCATAAACACATTTTACCCAGCATATGTAGTAACAACGTAGTATCATGTGAGATCAGTCTGATATTTAAAACCCTTAATAGGAAGATATAGTGAGTTCAGTAAAGTTTATTTGTTGTATGGCCTTAGTTGTGCAAACAATGCTTCTTCAGGGGAAGACTATTATTCATTTTGCTAGATAGAAAGAGCTTTTTGAGTGTTCCTTATTATGCTGGTTAAGGGAAAAGAATATTTTCCTCCCATAATATACCATACTACAAATCACACAAACAAGGATGGAGTTTTTTGAAGCCAGTTACCATGGAGCAGGTCTGAAGGGAGAACAGTCAGAGGTCACTTGGGGTTACCCGTGGAGTAACAAGGAATCAGGTTATAGAAAATATTTGTCCTCACACACTTGAGATATTGGGTCTGGGTGATTGAAGCTCTCCAAAACTGGAGAGGATACACTTTCATCAGTGAAGCTGGGTGATCCAAAAAACTTGGAAAAGATCTGGTCCAGAATTCAAAACATTTGTTAACAAATCCAGATTTGCTGGATCACCCAGCTTCAATGATGAAAGTGTATCCTCTCCAGCCCTAGAAAGCTTTAATAAATCAGATCCATTGTGCCTGATTTATTAAAAAAAGCTCTCCAGGACTGGAGAAAATAGCCTCCCATGGAATGGATCTGGTCCAGGACTGAAAACATTTTCCAACAAAGCAGAATGTATACATTTTAAAGCACTAATTTAAAATACTTTTTGTTTTTTCTCTAGATATTAATGAGTGTTATCTAAATATTTCAATATGTCAGCAAATTTGTAACAATTATGTTGGAGGATACAACTGTAGCTGTTATGAGGGCTATACAGTAGATGCACTGAACAGTTCCTTGTGTGAAGGTAAGTCCATAAAAGTGAAAATCAATGTTCCAGTGCAATAAAAAAAAGCGCATGGATACTGTAGATGTGAAATACTACCTTAGTTATCATTAATATCATGAGAAATATGAGTTCTGTGTTCTTCTTTTAGACATTAATGAGTGTGCCAATGTCACATCTCCATGTGGTATAAATACCAACTGTACAAATCTCCCTGGAAATTACTCCTGTGAGTGTTTGCCTGGATATGAGGGTGATCCAAGTTGGCTGTGTGTAGGTAAGTAAAAATGTTTTCTTCCTAAGGCCAAAAGTGTGCATGGATAAAGTCAGGGAAATCCACAGGCCCAATATGCAGAGGAATAAGTTTAAAATTTAAATTCAATCTGGTATTTTTTATGACATGCATGTGAATAATCAATATAAATTAACTTTTTTATAAATATTAATAATTATAAATGTCAGTTGATAATTGATAATAAAAAAGAAATACCTTCGTATATTTTCTTTTTAGATCTCAGATTCTGATCAGAAAAGTTTGAATAGCTACATAGAACCTCCTATCCTTTGTTATTGGAGAATGTCCATTTCTATAGATTTAGTTATTGTTTTTTTTAATTCAGTTAAAAAAATGACATTATTGTGTTTTTGCAGATATCAATGAATGCGCAATTAACATGACTATGTGTCCCAACCAATCGTTGTGCATTAACACAAATGGTTCCTATGAGTGTGAATGCTTGCAAGGATTCAGAGGAGCCAACTGTGATGGTAAGTTTCAGCTTTAAGATCAACCCAAACTACAAGCAAAATGATTTCTTGGCTATTCAGTTTTAATTTATTTTTCCTTTTATTGCCATTGTGGCACCCACTCCCTTCAATTGTTTTTCTTAATGATACCAAATATGGTTTTAATGACCACTTTTTGTTAAATAGTTTTACTTACAAAAAGGAAACTGTAGCATGAATACAAAACCATATGACCAGCACATTCTGGGTATTTACAGTTACAAAAAGTAAAAGTTATTTCCATGGACTAACATGTAGAACTTTATAGAAGAATATTTCCCTTTAATCATGCCCTTTACCATAAATTAAGATACAATTTTCTAGAATCTTTATTTTCCAATAGGACACTTTGGGAGCTAGTAAATTTAAATTTCACTATTCAGCAGTCCTTGGATCCCAGTGCTATCTGTATCACTCTACCCTATAGTCAATCATTGAGGGGGTACCTGGCAACCGGTGAACTTTTAATTCTTATAGTAGGAAACATAAGATTATAACTAGGATGTACTAGTCTCGTAAGTTTTTCGTTAAAAAGCACATCCTGCAAAATTCATTGAAAGATTTTTGACCCTGCAATGTATGCCATGTATATCCAGAGATGTTTGTTTATGTACTTTTAATATTTGCATAAATTATGGTAAGTTAATAAATATGTTTCTGAATGTTCATTGATGGAAGGTGCCTTAAAAGTCCATAATAACACTTGTTTGCTTGTTTTGTACTTTTTCTAATTCAGCAAGTCCAACATTGATTTTGCTCCTTAAAAAATGTGAGGTTCACCTATTAGGGTAGGAGTAGAGTAGAAAAGAGAGGGTAGCTAAACAAGTGCTATAAATTTAAAGTGTTTTATGTTTATGAATGTTGCAGATATTGATGAATGTCTGGAAAATTCCACGGCCTGTCCCTCAGACTCAACTTGTCATAATACCTTTGGCTCATTCTATTGTGGATGTAATACTGGGTTCAGTGGAGAAAACTGCACAGATATTGATGAATGTTCTCTTGGTATAAACAACTGTAATGGTTGGGCAGACTGTTCTAACACTGTAGGATCCTATATATGCACCTGTAGGAATGGATACTCTGGTAATGGGACAGATTGTGTAGGTAAGTGTCCAAACTTGACTTCCATATTAGTGCTAAAGAAAAATAACAGGGTTTGTTCAACAATCAATTACATAAAATATTTGCAGGTTCCAATACCAACAATTAGAATTGCGTTTAATTAATGAGACTAGTTTACTAAAAAAAGTTGAGAATTTTCATTTAAAAATTAGATGAATATTCATCTGAATTATCCAGTCATGTGAAATCAATGTTCACACAATTATTTGAGTGATGATAATCAATTCCTTATTAAATTAGTGTGTTTAAGTTTGTTTCATTAGTTTGGTTCAGTCATATATAAATAGATCCCAACCAAAAAGAAAGGTTTACACTTCATTAGCTGCTTTAAACATAATCCATAAACTATTATTTTAGTTTTTATTTCTTTACTACTAGCCTCTAATTTATTTCTGCTCTTTTTATCTCCCCTTTATTATCTCTAGTAATATCTATTTGCATAAATTCTAAAATATTTAGTTACTATTGTTTTTCAGATATTGATGAGTGCCAAACAGATTCTTCTATTTGTGGACCAAATTCATTTTGTAACAATACCATTGGCAGCTTTGATTGCTTTTGCAATGATGGATTTACTTTTGTAAATGGGACCTGTGAAGGTATGTATTGTTTAGATAATTGTGAATATAAGTACTTGATGAATAATAAATCTTTGCAAGAATTAACCTAAAGGGCCATCTTCCTCCACTCTTTTATGTTAGAAATATCATGACATAGGAACATGTTTTGTTTTTTTTTGAGACCCAGAGGCAAAAAATGATCAGTTTTTGTGTTTGACTCATAATGTAATTTATTTTACATGACACAATGGGAAACTGACCAGGGCATTTCATGCGAAGTTCAGAATTGGCAAGAGATAGGTAATCTCCTATCTAAGATTCCCCTCAACGCTTTTTTTAATAGAAGCAAACTACAAAATTATAGAGTGATGGCATTTGGTTCCTGTTAGGCTTAAAAACAAAAGCCTGCTGCTTCCCCCCTTTGTATTCAGAGGTGTGGACCAATGGGCACAATTTTGCATACCCTGTAGCAGTATATGTTGGACATATGTACATATGTTGCTTCTGGACTAGAATAATAACTTGTATTTAGGTGATTATTGTTTTTGTCATCTCTGACATGTTTTTTCTAGAATGGAGAGAGTAATATTTATTTTACTAGAATAGGGTTGTCTTTAATACTTAACGAGGAGCTGATTGTTTCTGTTTAGACAAGGTTCAATCTCCTGTGATATGTACCACAAGCTTAACCTGGTATGACCCCCTCCCCCCTTTTTTTCTCCCCTTCCTCCTATGTCCACATTTTCCCTTTCTTCGTCTTCTTTTTCAAATTATAAGATAAGGAATTGTTTGATTTTCTGCGGTATGTTACTACTACTACTACTACTATGTTTTAATATGTTAAAAATGATTGAGATAGAAAATTCACATTAAATTACCACTATATTTTTTAGTAGATGATGTAGTTTATTGACTACCATTTAGAGCCATAACACACAATTTTGTTTTGTTTTGCAGATATTAATGAATGCGCCTCTCCACAGTATTGTACAGGTTCTGGAAGACTTTGTGAAAACACAGAAGGCAGCTATAAATGCCTTTGTCAGCATGGTTACAAAGAACATAATGACACCTGTATAGGTATGTAAAAATAATAAAAATAAAAATAGTATGAAGTCATAACTGAGCCAAGTTGGCTCAGGCACACAATTTTAGCTGTAAGCGATTTGAATATTTTTAACTAAAATCATCTCTATAGTTGGAGTCAGCAGAACTCACAAGGTTGATGAAGTATGCTCGAACATTCTGGTAAATTAGAAGTGAAAGAATATAAATGCTTTTTACTACTTGCAGGGTAAACCTAATAAATCTGCCTAGAAAAGGCTAGATTCAATTTAGAAGTTCTCCTTTTTCTGATTACTGTTTGTCCTTTACTAGAGACAGTTGCACCCTTATTTCTTGTGCCGATAAGAAGGTTGGTAGACTGGGTAAGGCTGGAACATCAATTTGTTCTAAAGGGAAAGATCAAAAACTCAACATGACTCAGAATATTAATATATCTGATAACTATAACTTGTTTTTATTGCATATCAAATTAATAAATATCGGATGTTTTCCAGATATTGATGAATGTCTTTCTCCTGACCATAACAACTGTTCTGAGAATGCCATCTGCTCCAATGTGGCCGGCTCTTTCCGATGTGACTGCAAGGCAAACTACACAGGAGATGGTGTTAACTGCACAGGTAAGTTCCAGTATTTATTTCATATCATGTTTTTCACCCTCTAAACCAAAAGCTTTATTGTATCACAACAATTACAAGAATAAATACTTGAATAGATGTGGAGAATACAAAAAAGCAAGAAAAAAAGTAATAAAAAGCAGAAAATGTAACAGCACTCTTTATACAGTAATAAAATAGCATACAAACACCAAAAAGTTAAAAAATACCCATTATTAAGGAACATACATCTGATAATGTTTAAACAGGAAACAAGAGGTAGACTTATTGAACTTGTGTGTAGAAAACAAGGTAGGGTAAAGGATGAAAAGGGGTCAATATATTAGGAACAGATGAAATGGTAGCGGCTTTGTAATCATCAGAGAATTTAAACATAACCCGCAGAGACCACATGTGACAAAAATATTGACAGTCTCCAAAGAAATGAATCTAGCAAGTCTTAATTCTTCCAAGCAAGCATTACCTTAATGAAATGTAGCAATAGTAGGCCCTACAGTAGGGTTCCCCTTTAGCTAGGAGGGAAGACTACCTAGTGGTATTCATGAGGACCAAAGGCGTGTGGAAGAAAGAAGCTTCCTATTATTTATAGTCTACCCTGCCCTTCTGTCCATGCCAGACTAAAATTATTGCCAGGCCTGTTGCTTGGTACTAAAGCCTAAGATCGAGGAATCCCATTCCACCAGATTGTTTGGAATGAGGAACATAGGCGTTTTTAATACGTGAACGCCGTTGTCCCCACAAATTTAAGTAACAACATCTGTACAGTTCTGATAAAAAGTAACATGCACTGTGATCAGTAAATAAAAATGTCTTAAATAAATATAAAAGGCAACCAGTGGTCTTGAGCATAGAGAGAGAGCTACTGTTGGCCATGCACCATCTGGCAATGGAAATGAGTCATCCCTGGATGGATGTCTGGCTCAGGTGCCATCTTGGAAACAGGTGACATAGGCATGTTGATGCACTGAGTCTTGAAGCATCCCAATTCTCAGGTCTGGTCTGAGATTTAGTAGTAGGCGTCCCTTTAGTAAACTTCCCCATTTCTTAAAGGAAATGGAGTAAGGAGTAAAGGAAGAATAAAGTAATAGATCCCACACGTGTGTTGTAGCAATCTCAATGGGCCTGTTTTATTAAAGCTCTAGGAAGGCTAAAGAGGATACACTTTTATCAGTAAAGCAGGGTGATTCAGCAGACCTGGAAGGGCTTCCAGGTTTGCTGGATCACCCTGCTTCCCTGATGAAAGTCTATCCTTTCCAGCCTTGGAGAGCTTTAATAAATCAGGCCCAATGTGCAGCGATCTTGCTCCTTCCATTTCCAATTTACTGATAAATGTATACTGTACATTTTCTACTAGGTAATTAGATTAGACACATTTCCTATCGGACACGATTGTATCCAATGTTTTTAATATACTAAATATACATGCTCCATACCTGCAAGCCCCATTATAAAATGGAAGATATCTATACAGATATATCAAGAAAATCCCTTTCTTTCTATACAACATAACTCTTCCTATCTTACAAATTCTTTTGACATTATGTATCACATCAATAGAGAAAATTGGTTTTCTCCTCTATTAATATATGATGTTACAAATATGATGATACAAATTTCTATTTATGTATCTTTCTTTGATTTTCAGTGTACTCTATATATTAACATAAATTGTGTATTTTTTCTGCTTTAGTTATTGATGAGTGCCTTCTTATCACAACATACTGTGAACAAATCTGTACCAGTTTTCTTGGTGGGCATACCTGCAGCTGTGAGCCTGGCTACAAAGTGAATATACTTAATAGCTCCAAATGTGATGGTAATTAATTTTGTCCTTTCTTTTAAATTCCTTTGGCTGTAGGAAATCTCAGTCAAGAAAGAGATGTTTTAAGTTTGTTTTTTAAACATGTATACTGTAAATTAGAAAATCAGTACTAAATAACTAATTTATGTTTACTAAGCACTAATATGCCAAAAATACCTTAACAACTTTGATAAAAAAATCATAATAAAAAACAATCTGTATCCATGCATAAAGAAATATGTGCTGATAGGGGCCTACTGCTTTTAGCTTTAATCATTACATGTTTTAAGCGTTTGAAAAATGCTATTTAATTTGTAGGTCTTTTAGAGTACGCAGAGCCATTTACTATAAGAGTCGTAAGGTAGATGACAATTTAATGTTCCTACAGACACATATGCACATTACCAACTTTATCCACAGTCAGTTAATATAAATTATTATGTTTTTTTTTAATGTGTAAATAAACCCAAAGAACTTGGCTGCATTTTTTATATGCATACATTTTGATTTACTTTCAGAACTAACTCACACATGATTTTACATCTAAAAGAGCTCACTTGCTGCTTATCCACTTAGCAAACACTTAGTAAACACAAACTTTGAAGAGTGACCAGCTCAACGTCCCTTAATTGGTTTTGCTATTAATAGAAAAGTGAAGTATATTATATGATATCACATCTGTTTTGTATGTTGATGAATGCATCAATGCCACTTTGCCATGTGCGGTAACTGTCAATTCCAATAACTTATTTGTAAGTTACTCTAGTCATTGTAAACTTGGTTTTTAAGGTGATGGCTACCAGCATTTTAGCTGATGGAATTATGCAACTTCCCTATAGTAACCCTATAGATAAATATACAGTATATGATAAAAGTAATACAAGTGAACAAAAGAGCAGCTGACGATATCTGCATACTATTTAATTTTTTTAGACATTGATGAGTGTGCCAATATTTCTTCTCCGTGTGCTGTGAATGCCAATTGCACCAACTTACCTGGAAACTACACCTGCCACTGTATGCCTGGGTATGAAGGTGATGGTTATCTACAGTGTACAGGTAAGCCCAATGCCCGAGTTTGCTCTTTTAACAATAAATGCTGTATGACAAAATACATAAATAAATAAAAATAGCAAAGCACCACTTTGGCCACCTATTTTGCTTGCTGATTCTCATCCTTGCTGCACATCCAGTTTGAAATTTTGTACACAGCCAAGTTTGATGAAAGTGAAATTTAGTTTAATGTAGTTCTGTTTTGTGATGAAAATACAACTTACCAGATGCCATACCATGCCAATGCCATGCACAACAAGAATTGTATCAGACAACGGTACAGACTCCTTTATTGTTTATACCTTATACATAGATATCATTTTCCTTCTACCAATTATTTTCTAGCTCATTTTTAAATTTTTGGGCTTTTATAATCTTAGTCTTTGTATTCAAGGTTAAAAGAAATTCAAGAGACAAATGTATTTTATTTTTGTAGCAGTAAATATGACAACTGAAGCTTCAACTACCCAACCTACAATGACAAACACAACTTTTGTCACTTCTGGTGTAAATGTAACAAGTCCAACAGTACCTACAAACCAGACTATGATCACCACTGCAACACCAGTCACAAATATAAGTGTTGTCACCTCTAATGTCAATACAACTGTTCAAACGCAAAGTACTACAATACAGCCAGCAAACCAGACCACAGTCACCACTTCAGTGCCTGAGACAAACACAACTTTGGTCACTTCTGGTGTAAATGTAACAAGTCCAACAGTACCTACAAACCAGACTATGATCACCACTGCAACACCAGTCACAAATATAAGTGTTGTCACCTCTAATGTCAATACAACTGTTCAAACGCAAAGTACTACAATACAGCCAGCAAACCAGACCACAGTCACCACTTCAGTGCCTGAGACAAACACAACTTTGGTCACTTCTGGTGTAAACGTAACAGATCAGGGAACAAGTCAAACAGTACCTTCAAACCAGACTACAACCACAACTGAACCACTAATCACAAACATTAGTACTACCTCAACTACTACTACTACTACTACTACTACTACTACTACTACTACTGCTACTACTGCTACTACTACCACAACTACACAAGGAACCACAGTGACAACTTCAACCACAACTACTGAGCCTACCACAAGTGAAAGTATACCTACAGGTAAGACAATGCTAGAAAAAGATTTTAAAAGTTTTTTTCTTGGGTTTAAGTGATATGCTATTTTATGTGTATACTTTATTGTATAAAGCTAAACTTCGCTATTACTTAAAGTCTTGTCTCTAAAATGTATTATTCCATTGCCCTGTGGAGCTGTACCAAATGTGAAAGAGCTGACCTCCCTTCAGAGTTGGAAAACGTCCAGCATCATTCAGATCTTTTCTCCCCAACTTGACTGTTTCTGGCCTGTACTTTTTTTCATTAGATTTTCTTTCTTATTTGGAGACTCAGCATCACATATAGGCATTACCCAGGGTAGTCTGCCTGCAAATGTAGTCTACCTAGGAACTCCTACTCCTTCAGACTGACATTCCATACATCAAGATATTTTTTCATTTCCATATGTTCTCCCAGGAGCCAACCCACTCCTTTATACCAGTGTCTGCACCTAAGGATGGGGGGTAGAAACCAAGATGACAAAAATATAGGAAGACTAAACTTTAGATAAGAAAATCCACAAATGCAGATACCGGCCCTATGATATGCATATCTTTTTTCACATCTTAATCACAATTAACTCATTTTAAACATGATTCTGCATTGTAACATATTTTTGATTGTTATAGCTGTAGCCCTTTTTGATTATGGACCAAGTGCTGGTGATACTTATTACGTCCAAAGAAGAACAGATTTTGCTTCTCCATTGTTCCAGCCATTGGTAGGATTTCCATTTGGAAAGCATATACGGAATTTCATTTATGTAAGTACTTATTATTATTTAGCTAAATTGTAATTTTAAATATGTATATAATACTGTGGAAAAAAAAATTCAATGGTATGCTTTCTCCCTAGTACACAGACAATGGCCAGATAATCTTCCCATTATCCAGAAATGATATCTTCTCTTATACAAATCCTCCAGTCAATGGATTTGGTACAGATTGTACCTTGGCCTCAATTGCTGTGTTTTGGAATGATGCGGATTTCTCCAAAAACGTGGGAACTACCTATTACAATGTGAGTCTTCCAAGATGAATGTTTTTATTATTTCAATAGGGTGCCCACACCTTCATTATATTTGTAGTGCTTTATTAATTACTATCGAAAATATTTGAAAGTTTTTAAATAATGAATACCACATATTTTGACAACAATAGGAATATCATTCAAGAGATAACTCAGTAGTTCAAAGAGTTGAAGACTTGATTAAGAATTATACAAAAACTTCATATACTGCTCAGTGGACATTGAAGATTACCTGGGAAAATGCTCCTGCTTATCCAGCAACTGAAAATGATGTCAAAGTAAGTTGCATATCATAAATTTAACAGCAAACAGTGATAACTTCTGAAGGTGTCTCATTGTGATATTCTATCATTTTGTACACTTGTAGACTAGCACATACCAGGCTGTGCTGACCACAGATGGATTTAGCTCCTATGTGCTGATGCTATATAAAGATGGTGGAATGAAATGGGATCTAACTAAGCGCTACCCAAAACCATTGATGGGCTACTGCAGGTACATTTTTAGAGCTGCTATTTTGTAACTATGTTTTTTAATATTTTTAGTTATGTAATCAATACAGAGTTTTGTGAATTTACTAAAAAAATGAGTAGAGGAGCTCAGCTATGGGGAGAGATTAGCTGGACTGAATCTATTCTGCCTTGAGAAGAGACGTTTAAGGGGGGATATGATCACCATGTATAAATATATAAATGGTCCATGTAGAGAACTCTCTTACCCATTATTCACTTTGAGATCATTACATAGGATGTGAGGGCACTCTTTGCCTCTGTAGGAAAAGAAGTTTAAGCTCCGGATAAGGAAGGAATTCCTCACTCTAAGGTCTGTGAAAATGTGGAATCAGCTCCCTCAGGAAGTAGTTTCAACAACTACTATAGATTGCTTTGAGAAAAAGCTAGTTCATATCTAGAAGCACAGAATATAACTGGGTATTAAAGATTCAAAATAAAAATACCAGAAACTGTTGATCTATGGAAGATCTGACTGCCTCATGGAATCTGGAAGGATTTTTTCCCCCTGTTGGAGCAATTTGAACCAAGGTTTTATTCTTTGCCTTTCTCTAGATCAACTATCTATAGGGTTTTATATTTGTGATATGTTTATATCCCTAGTGATTGAACTTGATGGACTTATGTTTTTTTTCAACCTGACTAACTATGTAACTAGAGAGAATTTTACATTTGACTCATCTCAATCAGTACAAATCAGCACCTAGAATGAGTAAAAATGGCTCCCAGCCATACAGCAAGGGTGTCAAACTCTGGCACGCCGGCCAAATCTGGCCCTCAGATTTGGATAAATGAATGGCATCTGGCCACCAATGCCTTCTGCAGCGAGTGATGCCGCTACCACAACTCATGACATCACTCGCGTTCACAGAGTTCTATAGATGCAAGTAATGCTGGGATTTGCAGCCCGGCATCACTCCCGTCTATGGAACAACTTGTTATGCGGCTCCACATTGGGCTGTTCCATAGACGCAAGTAATGCTAGGAATTGAAGTCCCAGCATCACTTGTCTTCTGTTTCTTTTCTGAGACCGGTCGCTATTCCTAGCTCACAGCAGGAGAAATAAAATTTAACAAGAGTTTTGAAGATATCAGATTTGAGCACATATTTACACATGTGTAACATTCATTTCATTATTTAGTGTCAATTGATTATTAACATTCATGCTATCTTTATTTAAATCTATTTTAGAACTGTAGCTAGGAGGCCATTAGTGCTTAAATTGCATTACCAAGTATTTTCTTGTTCCAGGAATGCATGTTAAGAAATACCTCTTTGTTTTCATATAAACATTTTTTATATTTAATTTGAAGGAATTACTTCCTATTTTTGAAATAAACTTGAAGTTTGGCTCCCGACTTGGTATAAGTTTTTAATTTCGGCCCCCTGTGTATTTGAGTTTGACACCCCTGGCATACACTAAATGTGTACAAACCTGCAAATTATACATGAAATGTTAACACATTATTTATCTACCTTATCTTACACAAATACCTAAAAATTATAAAAGTAGTTATTCATTTTTTTAAAGGCTTTCACGGAAAGTGTGCACTTTGTAATATTGTTTCTTTTTCTTATCTAGTGGCAACATGGATCAGTTTTTCAAAAGCAAATTTATCGAAAGTAATTCAGGTATGAACCCTTCAAATACCTGTTTGTCTGCCAGTCATGGCCATATTAAGTCAGTCATGGCTTTGTGTACATTTAAGTCAGGATTGCTCTATAGTTTAATATATTTATAATTATTAAAGCCCTCATGTAGGTCCCTGCACTGCAATCAAATCATGTTTTCTTCTATGGAAGCATAGGATCATCTCATCAGTTTGGTGCTGCTTCTTCATTGCTTAATAACATACCTTGCTCGGTTGTTGTCTATGTTATTTTGTATACTGGATGTGACTTTACTTTCTGGCTCCAAAAAAAAACTGACCAAAACTATTAACAAATCTTTTAGAACAGTTTCAATCTGTGTATTTATTTTGTTTTTTATTTGTTCTTCTCAAAGTGTTACCTAAAAAGATTAAAACAAATGATTTTGTTCTGCATATGAATATGCAAAAACTTTTAGGTAACCTAACACATAACAAATATTTTTTTGATTTTTGGTTGTTTGCATCACAGTTTGGTCATCTAGTGCTTTGACCAACCCACTTGTCACACTATTGTTTTAAAAAAATGCCTACTTGCACATTAAATTGCCTAAATGCTATTAAGCTATTGAATGCTCTGTCCCCCAACACCCACACTCCACCCCTACCCCTCTGCTACAGTTTTTTTTTAGATCAATTTTCTCTAGAGCACTTGCTTTCAGTTTATGTTTGTTTCCCCATTCTATTACATTTATTATCTGGTAAACATATGACTGATTGTGATATTTATACACCTACTGTGTCAGTTTTTTACTAAGCAAAAGTTCTCTATCTCTGTTTTCAGATTTGCAAGGTCTCAAGTTATTTTTGCTGAACAATACATTTTTAGATAACAGTCGTAAGAAATGTCTAAACTGGTACAATGCTCAGCCTTCACCATCATCATGGAACTCAGCTTTGCTCTCCTGTCCCTGCTTATACAGTCAAGGGATCTCTGATTCACGGTACAGAGCAACAAAAGCAGGTACAGCATTTTTATGCAATGTATTCGTTACAATTGGTTGTTTTTAAGGTTATAAAATATAATATTAAATTGGATTTTATGATTATATTGGGCAACAGCAAAACTTTGACTAGCAATTATCCCTATTTATAAATATAAATATGGCATAATTTATGTATGTTTTCCCCCCCTTTCCTGTCTCCTTTACATTTGGATCTCATTAGCGTCTACTTATTTTCCTATCCAATCCTCTCTTGTCCCCCCCACCCCCAACTCCATATTTCATACAATTTATTTTCTTCTCACTTCCCTACCCTTTCATTTTTTTCTTTTCCCTTTTTTAAATTCCTTTCATTTCTACTTCTGTCCCTTCCCAGTCCTTATCTTTTTTTTTCTTCTTTGCAATTCCTCCTTACCTTTCTGCGGATGCATGAGATCTGCATTTTTTCTCCCATTAAAGAAAAGGCTCCTTCTGCGCATGCCCGAGATCCACATACCTGCGCATGCCTGAGCATGACTTCAATATCCCAGAAGGCTCTGCGCACTTTTTTTTTTTTTAAGTTTGTTGCATTAAAAAAAACATTTTTACTTTTTTTATAAAAGGGTTGTCTACCTTTTTATATAAAAGAAATTTAGGTTAGAGTTTAGGTTAGGCACATCGCTCCTTGCATTCTTTTATAGTTTAAGGCTGTTTGCCTATTTATGTTACAATTTATAGCTGCTGTAGTGTAATGTGGACACTATATCCACTTATCAGTTTCTTACATTGTTATCTTGTCTTTGGGGAGTATAGGTGCCAGCAGCATGATCAGCTTGCTCCGTAGCACATTTCCCAATTGGTATAATGCTGGTGTAAGATGTGTGTATTACCGAAAGAATCAGTTCCTGGAAGGGTTCCAAGAAAAGACTTGGATCTCCTCATCTTCAAAGTCTGGTAAGTGAAAATACCTTAATTCATTTTGCTAATATGAAGAAAATGGTCATTATTTAAAGTGAAGTTGTACTTCAAACATTTAGTCATATATAAGTAAAAAAAAGTTAGTTTTCATGTTCAGCAAACTTGTATCTTGTATGTAGACTCTGAACTGGATGCATATGACACATGCTGCAATCAAGTGGAAGATCCCCAATTCTGTTCAATGTATATGCAGAAGAGACCTGCAATCAGCTGTACTACTTACAGACCTTTAGTTCCAGGTAAACTATATACTGTTTCTTTATTATAGTGTCAGCCAGCATTTCAGTATATTCCTGGCTTATTTTGCTTAAAGAAAAATGCTTAGAGAAGTACACACTGTCTATTTTACAGGGTGGATGTTTGGAGATCCTCACATCACATCTCTGGATGGACTAAGCTACACGTTCAATGGACTTGGAGATTTTACACTTGTTCAAGCATTTGCTGACAATATCAACTTCACTCTACAAGGGCGCACAGAGCAAACTGGTGATGCACTAGCTACAAACTTCAAAGCATTTGCTGTACAGTACGCCTCCAGCAATGCCACTGTCAAAGTGAGTGTAATTTGTCAGATTTCAAACTTATCACACTACAAACAAAAATAAAAAAAGGAAAATAAATGACAAGGTTTAGTGATATCTTAGGACAAAAAACTTCTTCACAGGGCGTTTTGCATATGTGTTAACATGCATCATGTGTATTACCATGCATTGCATAAATGTACCACACTGAAAATGAATATGGTACAGGTGCATTTGCTTGTTGCATTGCAGTGCCATCCACCTGCCACATTCCAACATGCAATAACACAGGTAACACACATTCCTCAATGTGGCTGTAATGCATATGGTAAAATGAGTCCTTTAGGAGAAAATTAACAGTTATAAAAAATATATTCAAAAGTGGGGGATGGAAAACCCAGAGTTAAAAAGTGTATAGTATTGTGTATAACCAGCTGTAGAATCTGCAAAAAGAAAACACTTCAGATAAAGATAATACATTTCTATTTGCAGTCTGAAATTAATGAGGCTAAAAAAGTACAAATATTATGTTATGTTATAATATATTATATATACATTTTCACTGTATCTACATTTTGGTAATACATTTGCACATATGTGAAGCAACCTGAAGTTGTTTTTACAATTTTGTGTCAGGGCAGGCTATTTTTGGGTACTAAGGAAGTTTGCAATTACCTCTTGCTCCCATACATTCCCAACATATGTTGCTCCATTGTCCAATAGGAATGTGCAGTAGACATAAAAAAAACAAGCAAGCTTATGTAAGGAAACGTTTGAGCTTTGCTCATGAGAAATAAATTAGGACTGCAAAGAAATACACTATTTGTTAAACAAGAGGCTCTAGGTAACAAGGAAATATAATTACCTATTCTATCTGCCTATTTATATTGATTGGGATATGGGTGCCCACACTTTTTTGACTTGTAAGCTACTTTTAAAATAACCAAGTCAAAATGATCTTCCATCAACAGTATTTGGACTTATTAACTTCTATGCGAGGTAGAGTTTATTTTGAAAGGCAGGGCTCCGCGTTCTAAGTGCCTTGCTTTTGTGATCTACAGGTAGATAGCGATCCACGTGTTGGGCACCCCTGGATTAGAGGTTTATCTCTGATATGGCTCAATGAGGCCTCTGTTAAAGTATCTGGGTGGAATGGCCTTCTGCTTCAGAGGATCATACGGAATCCAAACTAATACATCACAAATATTTAAGTATATATTATCATTGCTCTGATCTTTTTACAGGTGGAGTGGTACCTTGAAAGTGATAATAGTACATCTATTCTTGTGAATAATCGTATTGTGTCATTCAGTTACTCAGAAGGTGGGTACATAAATAATACTTGTACGAGTGAAATGGAAAAGGTGTCAGTTCAACATACAATAAATATAGCTATCATGATGACCTCTATTTTATCATAAGCCATAAAAATGTGTTCACTTTCAGGCTTTACACTAGGTTGGCAGGTCCTTCTTATGTAACCTCTCAGGTTGTACATTATTTGCTAAATGTTTGGGAGTGAACTACATATTTTAATTATCTCATAATTTCACACTTTATTGAACAAAAACAAGCGAAAGACTGTAGATTACAAAGCATTAGGGATACACATTAGGCTCAGTATAAAAACATTTAAGTGATTACATTAGTATTGGCATTACAATATATATTCAATAAAATCTAATGTTTTTATGTAACAAATACCAACACATATGTCAGAGCAAAACAGATTAGAATTATGTAATTTCATCACAACATTTTACTAATCAAAACATTTATTTTACTTGCCGAAACAGTAAAGATGTTGAATGTTTTCATTTATTGTCATTTCCTATGACCAGTTTTTTAGAAAGTATTACCTCCAATACCTTCAGCAAAAACATGCCTTTTTCTTTTTCTGATCTCATCAAAAGATACCACATATATCTTTGTAAGAATTAGCAAAAAACTTATGGAACCAAAGGTTAAGTGACTTTAGTGACTTGACCCTGTTGTTCATTAGAAACTTATTCGAAAATGTGTTCTATATAAATGTAATATTGCTTTTTTTATGATTTGTAGACATGGATTCCCAAATTAATGACAACAACCCAGCTGTCTTTTTACTGAAAAATGACTCTATAACTGCAACCTTTGAAGGGGTTCTGTCTGTGTCGGTGTCTCAATATTCTGGAATGTTCAGTGCTGTGTCCAGCCTTCCAAGTCAGTTTTTTGGCAGAACAACAGGATTGTTGGGTGAGTATCTCTCATCTAACCAGTATTTCTATACCTGGGTTCTGGGGAGTTCCCATTTGGTAAAGAGGTCAGGAAACATTGTTATAAGGCCTGACAATTCTGCAGGTTCAACATTAAAGGGTTCACTTTTTTTCCTTAATGCTTTTTGTGTGTGTAATTAATTCTTGTTTACTTACATAACAATTTATAGGTACCTGGAATAATAACCAGAGTGATGATTTCACCGACCCAGATGGAAAAATCATTCCCTCGGACAGCACAGAAGAAGCCATATATCAGTATGGATTGTTATGTGAGTGTTTTGTTACACATTATCTCATGGGACAGATATGTTTGACTTTAAAAATCGATAGTAACATTTTTCATTTTTCATTCATTTCATTTATTTTTTCTTTCCTAAAGAAATGTATAAAGTTTTGCATATTAGCTACCAAAGAAAGTAAACACTAAATCGGTCACACAATAAATGCATTATTTTCAAAGAGTTGGCTGACCTATGCATGAGCATGAGAAATAGGGCAGCATTATAGTATTTTGTTTTGTAACACCGCAGAGCAGGATGCCTGGTTGTCCTCTTTATATAAAAAGGCATTTTTAAAACAGCACACACTGGAAAATGTATTTACATCAAGCTGATCTCAGTCAAATACTTATTTTAGGTAACATAGAAAAGAATACGCATTCTTTTTTGAAGGTTGTTGTCTAGTGTCACTAGTATATGACAAATGCCAAGCAGTTAATTATTAATTTCAAGGACACACTACCCTACCCCTAAAAACTACTACTAGTTTTTACATTGCAACTCAGCTCATGGCCAGTTATAAAATACAGGATGGGCTACATTCCTATTGCCTAACAAGGCTAATTGTAATTCACAAAATAGGAATAGGAATTCTCAAAGACATAGTAACGGTATTAAGGTAATCATGCTTCAGAAGAGACTATAACTATACATTTTATTAAAAAAACACTTTAGGAACACTTTAGGAAATAAGATATTAAACAGATGAGACATGGCGTGAAAGAAGTAACAGCTAACAAATAAAACATCTTTATGATTTGGGCTTTTCATGTACTGCAGTCACACAAACACAGTTTCCAGCAGTACACTACATTGCTTTGTGAATGTGCATTGCCTCCAACTTGAATGGCAGATCAATAGAGATATTTTAGGAACAGCACCAAAGCAGACCACAATCATATTGATAAAGCACATTGCAGGGCACATTGCAGCCCAGTGCAATATAATGTAAATAGGCCATACCAGAGTAAGATATGTAGCAATTATTTACCACTGACTGGTTGACACACAATAAATATTAAATATTATTAGGTTAAATATTATTAAGGGCTAAAAAAAATTTAAAATATTTAAAAAGCTGGAGTATTAGAAGCAAATGATCACAGTTATCATAAAGGTATTTGTATTTGGTTCTGCAAAAAACAAATACTTTGCTTTGTGTCATGGGTCTATTGTTACATTATGTTACCATTACCAATTAGTCTTTCTATAAATTATTGCAAGTTTTTAATACTGTGTTCTTTTTTCTTTAACTATACAGGGGAGGTCAAAGAGAATAACTTATTTACAAACATACAAAAACTTGAAAGCAGCTCATTTTCTCCAGTTTTTCTCAATGACCTGATAAAAAAAGATCCACCACTGTATGAAAAGTTGAAGATTGACTGTTCCAACAAAATAGAATGTATCTATGATGCTATGAGCACCAACAATACACAGTTAGGATTAGCAACCCTTACTGTAGCTGACAACCTACAAGAAGTCAAGGACACTTTAAGTAAGTATCTTTTTTATGTTTTCGTTTTTCATTGCAATAGAAATGATTTAATCCCAGTATAATAAAGGATGAATGGATGATGTCCCAAAACAGGCACTGTCATCCTACATACACATATTATTACAGAATATGCCATCATCCTACATTATATGCAATGTAAAGATGACTTTTGAATCAGCCAGAAAGTTTATGCACCACGTGTATTGTTTTCTCTGAAGAAACAAACACTGTTTCATGAATTACATACCATTTCGGGTAATAAATTAATTTTCCAAGCATTTGGACAGTCAATTGAAGTCATGCTTGAAGTTAAATGCTCCTGTTTTGGAAAGAACAACTGGATTGATTCATAAACACTTTGCTTTATTACCACTTTCACACAAGGTTTCATAAGAATGTGGTTTAAATGCCTTTATGGTCAAAGGTAATTTAATTTAACGATTTATTATTATTTATATTATTTGAAGTAGATACATTTCATGTAGGTGAATATGTAGATTGGTGGGCCCTGTAGGACAATACACCCTGTTTTCTGATACAAATCCCAAATTATGCCTTACACCCTCCCCACCCCCAACTTCCACTTTGAGTCTTATAGTGTATATTATCATGTTTGTCAAAATAGATGTCATTTGTGTGTGTTTTAGATGCTGTACCCCCTATTATTATTGGCACGAGAACCATTCAGACCTTCAAAAACACTGCTATTACAATACAATACTCTTCCGATAGAACAGATGTGATATTCTCAGCTGAGCCAAACACAAACCCAGACATTAGTTTGTCATGTAAGTAATTGCACGTATTTAACTGTGTATCAGTTGCATTTTTATTTAAATGACAGGGTAGTGAATTACTTTTGTATTATTTTCATTTTAAGTTTGCATTTTTTGCTAATTGAAAGGTTTTCACAAAAATCTGTTTTCTATATGAATGCTAGTAAATAAAAAATTTGCTTATTATTAAGAAAAAGTATATATATATATATATATATATATATATATATATATATATATATATAATATATATATATATAATGTTGTTTCAGTATTCAGCAAAGATTAATTTTGTATGTTTTTTTAACAGCAAATGGTTCTCTAAAATGGACACCAGCAAGTACATTACGGTTCGATTTTAGCCTTATAGCTACTGACTCAAAAAATCTGTCATCTACCATTCAGCCCAGCTTTGTGGTTTGTAACTGCGAACATGAAGATCAGTGTACTTATACTTTGGCAACGAAAACTAATAGCTCTCTTTCTGTAAGTCAGAAATATAAAAATACCAAAATATCTTACACCTAGGTAGTTATGCTTTTAAAAGATAAATGGCTTTAAATATCCCCGAATTCTTAAAATGAGTGTTATTCACGGACCTGAATGATCACAGTAACTCATCACTCCTCACACAGCTCAAGTCCAGATTTGAAACAACCTGCTGCTCAGTAGCTCAGTAAATACTGAGCTAACCCATAATATCCTTGAGATCTTTTTGGTCATGCAGTAAAGGTATATTTGTACAACATTGGATGCTTGTACAGTTGAAACATTTATGATACTTAATGTACAGCGCTGTGTAATAGGTTGGTGCTATATAAATCCTGTTTATTACAAATAATAAAGTCTAAAACAAAAGATAAAACTGTCAAAAGATAAAAAACCCCAAAACATTAAATTTGATATTTAAGTTGCTTTTATGATAAGTAGTAAGTAAAAATAATCTATGATGTATAAATGTTGTACAGGGAAAAATAAAATTTGTGGTCACTTTAAAATGGAAATATATTTTTTCCTGTTAAAAATGCCATGCAGGGTGCTCCTGGGACAATGTGTCCAAGAAATATTTTTGGTTTTCTACATAAAGAGAGAAGCTGTTTGCTTTTAGAGTGACTTTATGTGCCTTCTAAACAGAGAAGGCAGGAGAGGGTGAATCACTCTTCTAATTTATTCATTATGTGTGTAGATTTTGTTTGTGGACTATTAAAGAACAATTCTGTGTTTCGCCCACCCCTTCTGCCCCCTAACTTCTTTTTGGAGCACCCCACACAATGTATTGTTAAATATGCATAGCTTTATTTTATGCAGTTTTAGTAGTCTAGTTTAGTAGCCTAGTTACTCTAAAGAGTCCTGTTTCCCTTCTTCTATTTTTCTGCCTTCGATGGTGCGCTGGTTCATATCCTGTAGAGACAGTCATTATGGGCTGCTGCTCTCTGTTGCATTTTTCTGGGTGTTCAAGGTAGTCTGATGATGTATCTTCAGCAGCCTGGTCCTTTACACCTCAAGAGCACATAAAGTGTGTTGAATGACACTGAGAATGCAGTGCTGGATTAGTCAGATCTGTTAGGCTGTGGGTGACAATGCTGAAGAAAAAGGAAGTATTACAGTGAAAGCTGCATTTTTATAGGCACGGACCAAAAAATTTAAGAAAAAATATGCTAGCATAGGGCTTTGTATAAAACAGGATTTCCATTCAGCAATAATTAACCTGGTAAACAGGTAAAGGGTTCCCAAAAATCCACCTGCTTGTCGAAAACCTAACTAAACAATAAACAAAACCAATATTTGATATTTACCTAACCAAACATAAAACAGATAATTAAATGTAATTATTCAGACTTTAAAAACATGATCTTTGATTCTTCTCAATACATTCTTCTAATTAACAGATTGCTGGCTGCAGTTGCTCAAATAACTATTCAGGAGAATTCTGCCAGAACCCACCTAATCTCTGTAATCAGGGCTGCTACCCTAATGTTACCTGTGATAGCAACACCGGCTGCGGACCATGTCCAGCTGGCTTTACTGGGGATGGGCTCCATTGTACAGGTAGGTATATATTTGTCTACTTTTCCGTATTTACTGCACTTTTTATTTTTAGAATAATTTATACTGCATAGATTACGTCTAATACCTGTTTAGAAGTGAAACACAAATAGAAATAGTTTTCCTGATCTATATACTTATCTGAAAAAAAAAATTCCATAAAAATTAAATTATACTAAGTAGGTTAAATCAAAATGACCAAGAAGTGGTTAAAACAGTTACAAACAATAACAAAACAAACCCCACTGTTAATCAGTTTGCCAACAAAAAAATAAACCAATTAGAGGAGTCTCAGGAAAATGACAGATAATGAGTCTCCTCAAAAAAGTATTTTACACGTACTTGACAAAAGTAGAGAGTTCCATTATGTATACTAAATGGAAATGTTTTGTGTACTCTTTGTAGATGTGGATGAATGTAATGCAGATACTCATCAATGCCACCAAGATGCTAATTGTAACAATACTATTGGAAGTTATACTTGCACGTGCAAAGAAGGATTTATGGGTAAGTATTCATTTCTTCAAATAGGTGACACCAAGCACTCCTTTTGATTTAATAATTAATGATAGAATCTTATATTTGCAGCATTTACTATTGAATTTTTTTTTCTTTTTAAAAGCATTTTGAGGAAAAAAATAATATCAGTTTATAATCAAGTATATACGTGTTTATACAGATCATTTGTGTTCTTGTTTACCTTTATGTCTAACCAATTGTCAACAAATAATTTGTTTTGGATCATTTTATTTAATTCTAGTAAAATCCTTGACTTAATTTATGTTATTTTGTAGTAAATCTTTTAGGATAGGTGGCCAATATTGATCTTGCTAAATTTGCATATAGATAATGAAATACTATATTAAAATTCTATTCGTATTTTTTTTAAGTCTTCTATTTTTTCTTTTTTTTAAGCGCTTTAGAAATCTAAAAGCATTTTGCTTTATGATTAAACATTTTAAATGAAATGTTATTTTGGGAAGGAAAAGGTGATGGCTTTTTCTGCACTGTGTATCCATGACTTGGATAGCGCTCAACCTGCCATTGATTACTTCAAACCATACACCATAAACCAACACACACTTTATTGGCCACTCCTGGTATTTGGCAGTACCCATAATTTTAATATTGATTCATTTATTAATATACCACTATAGAGATTTCTATAAAATGTTTCCTGTGTGTTCCATGCCTTCTCACAGTTATGTAAATATTAAGTATTTTTTGGGTTCTTAAAAAAAAAAAAAAAAAAAAAAAAGCTTATTTCCCTGGAAACAATGCAAATATGAGTGCAGTTTTCTTTTTTAATATGATCAATGCTTTAAGTTAGTATGATGTAGTGTAAAAAATGGTCATGCTGAGCTTGGTTTACTAAAGAAGTAAAGCATGTTATTTTTGCAAAGTGATCTTTCACTTTTTCTAGTGAATTAGGTGCAACAAAGTGAAATTAGAGAAATCTAGTTTTTTAGTTTTCCTTGGGTATGCGTTGTAGAATGAATTTTCACCTAATTTACGATAATAAAAAATTTACTTTGCTAAGTGAAACTTTGTTTTGAAAGTAGCCATTGTCACATATTGGGCTGCAATATGGCTATTCTCTAGTTCAAATGAAAGTGGAGAAAATATACCCAAAGGAAAATCAATCAGTAGGTAACAGCACCAAGTATACAGTATACATATACATATACAGTATGTGTACTGCAAAAATGTAATTGAACAAAGTATGCGTTTTTCTTAGCACACATGCATGTGATGTGACTATTGCACACACCCCAAACTTGTATGTTGTAATTAACTCTTCAATGTTTTTGTTTAATAAGGTGATGGGACTTCCTGCACTGATATTGACGAATGCCGGGGCAACAATTTCTGTTCACCTTTTGCCACCTGTAATAACACAATAGGAAGCTACAACTGCTCCTGTAATGATGGATTAATAGGTAACTGAAACTATTCCAGCATCACACATTGAGCAGCACATTCACAAGTACCGGTATGTGTACATTAAAGGGAACCTTGTAAACAGGCAGGTAAGTTCCTTTTATTGCAGAAGGGTCTTTGCCTGTCCCTTCTGCAATAAATAACCTTCCTGTTCAGATTTTAAAAGGGTAATGCTACTGACATGTATTATGTATGTTATTTTACCTTCCGTGACTAATAAATTACTTTGTGTCTCTTTATTTAATCAAACTTTAAATCTGGTTGGAGTTACTATACTGTTTATTTCACCTACAGGGGATGGCATAGAGTGTTATTGTAGTGAATGTGATCCCAGCTATTGCTGGAATGGTGGAACTTGTACAAAGAGCCCACCATCCTGTGATCCTGAATGTCAGTGCCATGCTGCATACACCGGTGATAGATGCATGGACGCAAAGGACAGTTACCAGGCAGAACTAAAGCCAGGTAAGTGTACAGCTAGATGTACAAATTTTATATGAATTTAAAGCCTTAATTCCTTCCCAGTTTTTTTGACCAGTTTAATCAGAATAGAAAATAATAAATCACCTGTCAGGATTTTTTTTTGTCAGTAACCCAATATGGGAGATTGTTCCTCACTTCCTGTTATTGGACATTTGGATGGATATTTGTAGAGTATATAGTAATGTGTAAACTTGTTTATACATCTATTAGATATCATGTCTGCAAAAATTGTAGTTTAACTCCCTCAGGGAAATTCCTACACAGTCACCAATAAAAGCCTGGTGGGCACTCAAACCCTACCTCACTCTACCCAAAAAATATGTTTTTTTGGTTGAAGTTGCACTTTAAAATATATCAGTAGTAACATCTGCAAACATCAAAATAGGGATTACTGTTATTAAGTGATTTTATGTTTGTCAGATTTGTACAGCTCTCATTACAAATTTAGCCCTAGCATATCATTTTATCCATATTGATGTAAAGGAAACATTAAACCACAACTGAAACTGAAAACACAGAACAAAAACATATTGAATTATGTACCTGCTTTAACAGTTCTGGGTTAGTGATTTAGAAAGCATCAACATGGCACCCAGGTCAACTTTAAAGGAGAGGTCAGCAAACCCACACAATTATTTCATGACAAGTTTACTTTAAAAGGGTAAGCCACAAGCAAGAACAACAAAGTTGCTTGTGGTTGCTGATTGCTTTGGATGAAAAGGAGAAATATGAATTGTGTTTAAAAACTATAGTAAACCTTGATAAATAAAAAAACAAGCAAAATTTTTGAACAAAATTTTATTTCACAAGAAATATAAAGAATGACTTGTCAAGTATTTATTAAAAGTATATGCTGAGATCAGATTGTATGGTCATATTCAAAGTAATGGCTGATTAAATCACATGATCTGTTTTTTTTTTTTGTTCACAGGTATAATGAAAAGGTCTGTTTATGTAATCTTTAGACCAAACATTGAAGATCACCTAACAGAAGAAAATGGTTATTATACGGTATGTGTGTGTGTTTTTTTTTAACAATGCATACATCTATCAGAATAAATCTAAACAGGTTTTTTATGCAAAATATTTGAGTTAAGATTTAAGATATATAAAAAGGAACATCCACATAAATATAAAAATGCATATTAATATAAAAACATATCAGTCTCCATGTATATAGTTCCTACCACTCTGTATGTTGTCCCAGTTAAAGACAGACTAACAGTACATGCTTAGCTAATACTATGTTTCTTCTGCAGTGATATTTAGCTATTTCAGGATTGGTGGTCACATTAAAAAACAATAATAAACAGAGGTTGTTTTGTATCTTCACTATCAGTAAAGATCAATTCCTTTGATTTATGATCATGGATGCTCATGACAAGCTTTAAAGCCGCATACATACCTGCAATTATTGTCGTTGGAAAGGATCTTTCACCATCCTTTCCAACGACAAAAGACTGCATGATGCATGAACGAGTGCTGTACATACAGCCCCGTTCTGCTCTATGGAGAGGGGAGGGGGAGAATGACGTAGTGGCACCCCGCTGCATGCTCTCTCCCTTCCCTTGGATTTCGATCATTTGTCCTCCATCGTCTGTGGATCCGCCACGACGTTCGTTCAGACGACGGGAGATGTACACACGCCCTATTCTCACCTGATATCAGCCCTGAACCGATTATCGGGCGAGAACCATTGGATGTACGTAGCTTTAGAATTAGAAACTTTAAAAACAGAAACTAAACATTCAAAGAGGCTCTCACTGCATGGAACTTCTAACTGAATGGCCTAATTGCTTTTGTGGTGAATTTATGGATAAATTGCTCCAAAGATCCTGCAGCTACAGAGGTCAAAGGTCATGTTTTGAAGCTAATTTACTGGTTGTTAAGATTATGTGAAAAGTTAAACATCCATAATTTGGTCAAAGGTTTATTTTATGATACCTAAAGACATCACATGGTGATTAAATACACACGCATGTTGTAAGGTTATCAGAGGATTGGGAAAAAGGAACAGGTCTGTGAGGTGCAGATCTCTTTAGTTTCTATTTGATTAAATGAGTGTTTTCATCGCTTTCAGGTCAATAGTTACTATTCACATCATAATAAAAAACATTCTCAAACCACTTGTATCATCTTCATTTTTCTTTGCAGGTTAGGGAAACTCTTATTGGTTCTAAAATTGATGTAGATTCCGTGTTTGATAATCAAAGCAATTCCATGGAGAAGTTTACGTAAGTGCAATCTGTTATGTTTCCTGTTTTGTTCTATATAAAACATATAAATATGTAAATATATATAATTGGGCTAATATTTGTCAATAGACAATAGCAGATGAATAATGGAACAGTAGTTGCATAGTTTACAGTATAATGTTGTGAGGATGAAAAGTACTTTTACTCATCTGTACACAGTCTTACCACTTACGCAATCATTACATAAAAAGGGACATTTTTTACTACTGTTCTTTTTCAGACATCCCTCATTGTTTTAGGAATATTAAGCTGGATAAACATTGTAATTTAAACATGTAGGCATTACAATAAAGTATATGGAAAGCAGCCACCTTTGATCTTTATTTTTAGAAATACTGCAATTCTCTACAAACACAGTATTATGAAAGCACCTTGTGATAAATGTTTACTTAAGATTATATAAGTATGGTTAAAAAGAAAAATCAAAATGAAGAGACAATAACCATTGGGCAAAACAATTTTAGCTCCCCTTTAGGCGGTTATATATTGAATACTAAATATCATTAAATGTAATAAGAATAAGCTCCGACCAGGCCCTGAACTTCATCAGGCATGGAGCTTATTGGGGACTGAGACAACTCTATCCACCCTCTTGGGGATGAATGCCCATCAGTTAATACTGAAGACAGGATCCCGCTGTAGTGCTCATATCTTGGGACTGCCAAAAGTGCAGCTACACCAACTGAATAAGAAGTGCAAACCAGTCTTGGGTGTCAAGATAAGATACCCCCGAAGGTGGATTAGGATAAGAGAAGAATGATTAGGGGGAGTGTGAAGAGGACTTGGTCTAGGATACTTACCCCTGCAGATTATTATTCTTTAAAAATTTGGCATTCTGCGCCCCTATCCTTCCTCTTTTTTGATGTTTAAAAAAACTCCTAGACTATAGTTATAATTCAGCCGCTTTTACAGGTGTGAATGCTATTCTACATTGACTCTACTATAAACCTAGACCACAGAATGCGAGTGTAACTGGCAATGTTCAAAACCACAAACAACAGAAATGCCAATAAATTTTATGTAAATAAATGTATCCATGGTGTGTTAGTTTTCAAATGGGGAAAAATTAAAACTATACATCTGTACATCTTTCTACCCCTCTTTACAGCTAATAGCAATAACAGAAATAGCAATAATAAAGCTCCCTTCATTAGTGTTAGGGACAGCAATAATAACCTCCTTCATGCATTATAGGTACAGTAATAAATACTCATCCTTTAGTTTGGTGACACCCCTCCCCAGTGTCACTAAATGGTTTTTCAACCACGGTGTTAAAATCACTATATTGCAAATGAATGATGTACCTTCAGTTAGTGCAGTGATTTGCTGTTAACTTTATTTGATGTGCATTATATTTAGTTTCAGCTTTGGTTTATTCAAAGTTGCTCCTTCTATACACAAAAAATGTGAATGCTTAATTGTATTTTAACCCCCTGAGCGGTAACCCAGAGTCACACTCGGGGTAGCTAAACCTATGGAAAGCCCTAGTAAATCAAGACTTACTTGATTCACCGGTGTTCTTCTCGGCGATGCCCATCTTCTTTCCTCCTCCGGGTGGCGCTCTCTGCACTCCAGGATTTCCCGGTGACGATGGTGCGTGCGGACATTTCGTTAAATTTAAATTTAAATCTATTTGTATTGCATTCAATACCAAAAAAACTATTGAATGCAAGACAGTGGATTTATATGTGTAAAAGCAGTACATTGTATTCATGAACATTTATTTTACAGTATAATATATAAGAATGAGTGTATTATTTATTTTTAAAAAATGTTTTTAAAAAATTAAAAAAAAAAATTAAAACTTTTTTTTAATTAAATTTTTTAATTAAGTTTGACATAATTTTGTGTTTCAAACTTTATTATACTCATACTAATATATTATACTGTAAAATACATTTTCATGAAAAACAATGTACTTCTTTTAGACATATAGAACCGGACAGAAATGAACTGCCCAGGAGGTTAATAATGTTTAGCTTTTTATGACTTGACTGCCTTTTTCTTTTACAGCAATACTGATGGTGTTTGGTTTGGAAATTTTACGGCGAGGTTTACATATAAGGCAAATATAACAGTAATTAAATTCCTGAATGAAGAACTTGTGGATCATTTAACTCCCAAACTAAGCAGTACATTATTTGAGAAGCTTCCAATAACTAATGTCACAAGTGGTGAAATGTGTAAGTGTTCATTTCTATACCTATTAATCTTGCTGGCTTTTATTAGGTTTCGAATTTTAGTGAATAATTGTAGTTATACAAAACAATTACAATTCTCTTCAGACAGTATTGTGTTTAACATACACCTGGCACATTATGTGGTCATGTCTGTAACACGTAATCTAAGGTACGGAATTCTGTAGCTACCTGTGTCACCCATCTTGCCACCTACCTACTCAGGGAACTGTGGTTGAATATCAGCCCATTGTTAACATCTATCCCATACTCTTCTACTTATAAAGGTCCACAAACATTCCTCCCTGACCACCTCCTTTTCTGGTACCTTTGGTGGTTTTCTATCAATAATATGGTATAGTGACAGAAATGCAATACAGCACTGTATAACCTCCTATTCTTAGTCTGCTATGTGATATGCTATTATAAAGGCAGATTTCAGCTAGCTAAACTAGCATTGTAGTTTTTAAATTAATGTATATATCACAAACTTCGCCATTTGTTTTGTTTTTTCTTAAACTTCTTCTTTTTTTTGTATATTTACCTTATTGTTTTTTGACAAACTATAGAGCAATGTTTATTGTCTAGCTGTAGTTGTTACAGGCTTGTTACAGACTTTGTATTTTCTTTTTGAAAATTCTAATAAAAATGATTGAAGTCAAGGTAAATTACAATAATTCTAAATTTTATCAAAATTTAGGAAAGCAACACATATCTGTTAAATCATAATAATTAATCATCAATTGTTTTTTTTTTTCGTAGTGACCTTACCTGAACTTGCTAAGGAAACTATTTGTGTCCCTGGCTATAAACTGAATCCAGACACATTTGAATGTGTTTCCAAGTGTATAGAATACTGTAAGAATGATGGAATTTGTGAGCTAATTGGAGATAATCCTACCTGCACGTAAGGAAACATTGTTATTTTATGATGTCCCCCAACACTGCAGCAATAGCTCAATATACACACCTCCCATACCATAAACACCGAGTTCTTTATTCATCCCAATCACAGATATGGTCTTGACAACACAAATGTTTCTAAGACTAAGACTGTGTTCAAACTAGTATGTAAGCCTGCCCAAGGTGTGGTGAAGATATTAATGGCCAGAACGAATCTCACAGAGCTGATGAATTGTTGCAACAGGAATCTTTATTTAGGTTACCGAATGACAGTCCAATAGTAAACAATTCAAATATTATAAAGTTTTGTTGTACACTTTTACTGTTTAAAGAAACAGGCTATAGAACTATATCAATCATGCCAGTCGTGTTCAGAAAAACCTATGGTTACGTTTGTTTTCTGCTTGCAGCAGGATCTGCCCACTGGTGCTCTTCTTTCTATTTATAAGTCCTAGAAAAAAACTGGGAGGCTGGGAGCTGAAAAGGCCTGAGGGCACTTTTAATAACCAAAGGAGGCATCTGTCCTTTTCAATTCAAAAAGCTGAACACATAATTCCCTTCTCTTGCTTGAGTAATCAACAGAAAAAAAACATTTCTCAAGATGGCCACGCCTTGATGAAGGACATTGTTGACCACAAAGACAATTCATTGAATCAGACTCACTCAAAATGGCTGCCTTACTAGGAACCTAGAAAAGGCAGAAGTACATATTTAGCTAAGGATAATGCAGTCATTCAGTCATCAGAGACAGTGGCCACAATTACAACCGATGCCTATTAGCAGTAATAACCACGCCAATGACCATTTCTGAGTGCCTGTTGGCAACTGCTTGCCATTTGGGAGTGGTTAAAGGTTAGTGGCTGCATAGTTTTTTCAGGCTTTTGCAAACGCTTGTACAGGAGTTTGCTTGTAGGTAGAAGCAGGAATTATAGATCATGTCATGCATGGAAGCGAATGGAGTGACCAACTGCCCCCAGATTCTCCATGTATTTTTTAAATAACTGTTCAGCAATGCAACCCCAAATATCTGTAAAATGTAGAAAAAAATAGACCATTTTTTTTCAGTAACAACCATTTTAAAAAGCAGTTGAAAAATAGTTAATTGTAGCGGTACCACTTAAAGTTACTACTAGTCTGAATTTGGCCTAAAGCCAATACCTCAAGAAAATCTGTGTTTACTGATAATAAAAAAATCTATGGAGCTTTCTTTGGGGTATCTGTGAATTGACAGCAGAGGAGTGCAGCATTTGCCTGCTTTGGAAACTAAAATGAGATAGTGTCCGTTTACTTAAGTTGTATTTTTTTCATTTCAGATGCAAACCTTTCACTATTTATGTCACTTATGGTGAACGGTGTGAAAATCTCTCAATGAACCTTAATGCATTCTTTGGAATATTATTTGGATCTCTGGCCTTCCTATTCCTCTTGATCTTGGGTATAGTACTGGGAATGTACTTCTATCGTAGGAGGAACAGCAAGAATGATTTTGATGATACAGACGAGTGAGTGTCAAATCTATTGCTGTTTGCTTTATATGTTCTTGATTGGACTCCATCTATGTGCCGAAAGAATTACAGGGAAATTACAGAGGCATGCTTTGTGCTATGGTAATTTTTCTGTAAAAAGACAAAAATATTTTTGGGTGTGTTTTGCATTTATTTGGCTTATCTACAAAGGAGTAATTTTGTCACGTTCACAGTTATAATTGCAGAACATCAGATAAAACAAATCTGCTGTTGTGTGTCATGTTTTTCAAGTTAACAAGCGTTTAAAAGGAGGTAAATCAGGGACTGCATATTTTTGGAAATATTGGGGAGTTAAATTGCCCTACAGAAGTATGTGGTGGTCTTAATAAAGGGCACTAAAAGCTGGCACAGATCTCTATAACTTTTTTTCCCTCATGCATGTTTCTTTTTGCTTTGCTACAGCCTGTTACTGTCGACATTTTCATATACCATCAGATCGTTATTATTACACCTGTATTTATTACCAGGGGAGCTCAGATTCACCTGCCTTCAACTCACTCCACCTACTGCCTGGCCTTAGGCTGGGAACACAGGTGTAATGATCCTTTCCAATGACAAAAGACCATACGACGCATGAATGAGTAATGTACATACAGAGCCATTTCGCTGTATAGAGGTGGGAGAAGGATGGAGCGGCATCCCGCTGCGCTCTCTCCCCTTCACTTTTATAAGGATCGTTCGTTGTATGTGGATCCGCCAGGATGGTCATCGGAACAACAGACAACGAGTGCTGTAAAAACCCCAGGCTCTCGTCCGATATCAGCCCTGTGGCGATTATCAGACGAGAATCATCTGACGTGTGTACGTAACCTTACTCCACTGTTCCTCTCCTTCACTGAACAAACTGTCACAAAAAAACATATACACTACGTGTTGGTTTTATTAGCAGTAGTAACCATTTGTTTAACAACATTCAGTTATTCCAAAATATAAACATACAAATATGTATACGTTAACCAATAAACCAATAAACATGAGTTTAATTAACTCTTTTAATATATATAACACAATAACAACAGTGCACATAAATAACACCAATGACATAATCACCAAATTCCCCACTATACCACTTGTTACAAAACTTTGGTCATTGAGGTTAGAAGACTTCAAAAGCTGTGACTACTCTCAACATTACACTTGGAGTATGCCACCATTATTGTTCCCAGCTGCAACACACCGACTCAGAAACAATATTTTATGCATGTAGACCCTTACCAAACTTGACCTATTAGTGGACCATTTTAGTTCTCAGGGAAATATTACCTCAGATGAGTCCCCTCAACTCCCCCCTCCCCCCACTCCTCTTTTGCATTCACTAATTACGTTGACTTCACCTATGCCTGGCCTTCTATCACCTTTCTTAACCCTCTGCTTGCTTTCTACCTGGGCCCCCTATCTTGATAGTCTTCCACTTAATTTACCCTTCAGATACATGTCATTGAAATAATATGCATTAAATGTATTCTTTTTTTTTTTCAGGTTGTACCAAAGACGATTTAGCTGGAAATCATCACTTTTTCCATGTGAGTATTTCTATATTAATTATTAATTGAATTTGTATTTTAAATTGTATTAATAGTATTGATTCCTACATTTCAGAAAGGTATGTAACATTTCTCTGTATTCAAACTTCTAGCTTTTCAAAGAATGGGAAATAAGGATAACTCATCTATAAGCACAGAAGCAAGTTCAGAAGATTGGACACCACACTTAGAAAAAGTCAACAGTACGGCAGAGGTATGTATCACTTTACTATGTATGTATTGGTTTACAGTTTAGTTCTCCTCATCATTTGTGTATTGCCACTTTACATTACTGGACAAAGGTTTTTGAACAGTTCACCCTTAGTGTTATGCTTATCTTTAATAGTGAGTTTTGTGGTTCACATACACATTTATTTACGTGCAATGGGAATTTTCCTGCACATAGAAATCTTGCAGTGAGCATGGACAAATGTGCAAGGAAATGTAAAAAGATTTAGGAAATTATTAGCATAGATTGCTGCTCAGAGCAAGTTTAGCTTCTCTTTACTTAGAGAACATCTGCACTCTTAGTATAGTTGTCTTTTATGGTATTCCCACACCCTGAGTAAACCCTACATGGTAAGATACCTTCTTCCCCACGCCTGAGATTTTCATGGTGTAGCTCTGCCTGGTGCCAGATGTTCTTTACATGTAAACCATTTAGGCAGGGACCTCCTCCTAGACTGTACATTTTTCAATGCACTGTGATGATTTGAATAGATTGGGTGTGCCTGAATTGTTCCTGGACTGAGCTGTTTGTTTTTTTTCATCAAATCATGAATGCAAAGGCAAACAAATGTTACAACCCAGCAACTAATGAACAGATTAGCTTTCAAAACAGTCATATTACTTAGTAAAGAGTTGGATGTTTTAGCCATTTTGTGAACATACAACATATATTTAAATACCTCAATAAATAAATACCCAACCTAATTCACATAATTTTTTTTTCATTTCCCAACATTTTATTTGGCTTCTGAAAACCACCTCATGCATGCAAAACAAATCATTCAAGGATTATACATATCTGTGATCTATTTGCCCTGGTGGTTTGTAGTTGGCCCAACACTGTCACATGCAGTGAGTCACCTGCCACTCCATACCTAGAAGTAGCAGGTAGGTTCTTCCAACTCACCAGCTGTATGGAGCAGTGAAGGTGTGGGGGAAAGCTGCACACATTGTGCTGGGGTGCCAGAAATAAAACCTGGTGATCTGGGTTGCATTGTAAGGACAAGTTTTGTCACTAAAAATAATTTTTATTAAGATATCATAATCACATTTCTGATTTTTTTTCATTACTTTTTCCTAGGTCAAGATAAAACGACCAGAAATTAAACCTAATGTGAACAATTATGAATAAAAAGCTCACTTAAGGTTTCAAGCTTTCTGATGTTTTATTCAGTTTCCTAAAACTGATATGTACAGAGAACAAACAGACTGTCAAATAATTACCAAATGTAATGATATGTTTATGTAATTCCTCCCTATATATTTATGGGTTATATATCTTCTGTATTAAAATAAAAGCCGATTTCTTTATTAAATAATTTATCCAGCCTAAAAGAACAACATGCTGCAATATCTTACCATTTTTGTGTTATTGTTGAAATCCCTATGCCAAATACAGATGTACAGTACTTCAAGGATAAGCCTATTTTCTTATCTTACCCTGGTTACAATATGTAGAGCAGTGTATGTGCCACTGCCAGTAAATACATGACATTATCCAGTTGGTTGCTATTAGCACATACATACATACTCTACAAGGGTCTACAGCTGTCACAAGGCTGTACTTTAATGAAGAAAGTTTTATGGGAATAGGATGATACAATGTTTTATCATGAATGTTTTTTACACAAAGACATGTCAATAAATTTCAGCACTGTGAAAACAGTCTTTTAGGTTTTTAAGCTTGAATACATCTGAACTATAGGGCTTTCCTTAGTATATATTGCACTTTTTGTCTTCTTGCCTACAGTAGAATACTAAAGAGTATATTTTTTTATCAGCCTTGTAAAGCATTTGATCTTAAAGGTGTATTTTTATCTTCTAAAGTATTCATTTATCAAACTATGTATTATTGTATCTAATATTCTGTGCACCAGAGCTTCTAAAATGTTAATGATTTTACCTAAAATCGACTATGAAGCATATCTTCCTATTTATATGCTTGCCAGTTTTATTAAAAAATGATTTATTCTACCTCTTGGGATTTCATTTTACTTTGTTGGATCATAGTGTGATCTAAGTTTTCCCTTGAATGTATTATGTGCTGCAGGCGGAATTTAACGTACCATTGTAAAGTAACACTGGAAGGAATGGCGTTAACCTTTAGTTAAAATGATCAAATGGTAAACACAAAACTAAAAGTCTAACTGCTGCCAATTTGTTTAGTTTTGTAAAAAGTGCGGAATAGTAATAATTAATAAGAAATAATTCCATCTGTGGGAGGATTAGGGAGATTTTGGAGTTCCCATCCCTGTTATACCCATGCATATTTGAAAGATTCTTTCTCAGGTTTTCCAAGATGTGGGCCCCTTGCTGAACCTAAGTTACAGGACTCTTCCCAGCCTACAGACCTGAGCAGACTCTGTAATCCATGGCAGGTCTGGTTCCCCTCTTTCCTGTTTCTCCCACTATTTATCCTGTTTAAAATTTTACAATTCTACTTAACAATTCTAATGATTTCATGTCATCCAAACATCTGTTGCTGCAGACTGGTCCCTCTGTTCAGTATGGCCAGAAACACTACCTTAGAACTGGAGTAGGTGATCAATGAATGCCAGAACACCTAAGCTAATCAGACAACACCAAATATTCTAAAGATTGTAGATAAATGTAGACTGGGTCCCCCTCTCCCCCAAAGGGGCACTAAAATTAAAGGGTTGCTGTACATCCATTAACTATTTCTCAGGGCCCAACCCATGTTTAAAATGACTCTGAAGAGCCCCTCTTCCCTATGTGTCATTGCCCATGATGGTAGTGATCTCACACAAAAAGACACATATTATATGGGATATATTGCCATTATGTGCAGTTCTTTCCTTCTGTTTGCTGCTGTACAGAGCATAGAGTAGGATGATACCAGCACTGTTTTGACTTTAGGTTTAAACTGAAAGATACACATTAGCAGTTATCTAGGAGAAGAAGAATCTGCTAACTTTGGATTTTGAGTTTTCGTGGACTTAGAAACATTGAAGTAATCTGTTATTCATAACAGATCATTAACTGGTTAAAATACTTGATACAAATACTGGATAGTGATAATGTAAAGAAATAGGAATATAGATGGGGTTTGTAGACCATGAAGTATGATTTGGGTGACTCCTTGATAGCAATTCACTGTGCAGTGTAAGTCTGGTGTAATAATTGGAAGGCCTATTGCTACTAGTCAGCGATGCCCATCTTCTTTCCTCCTCCGGGTGGCGCTCTCTGCACTCCAGGATTTCCCGGTGACGATGGTGCGTGCGGACATTTCGTTAAATTTAAATTTAAATCTATTTGTATTGCATTCAATACCAAAAAAACTATTGAATGCAAGACAGTGGATTTATATGTGTAAAAGCAGTACATTGTATTCATGAACATTTATTTTACAGTATAATATATAAGAATGAGTGTATTATTTATTTTTAAAAAATGTTTTTAAAAAATTAAAAAAAAAAATTAAAACTTTTTTTTAATTAAATTTTTTAATTAAGTTTGACATAATTTTGTGTTTCAAACTTTATTATACTCATACTAATATATTATACTGTAAAATACATTTTCATGAAAAACAATGTACTTCTTTTAGACATATAGAACCGGACAGAAATGAACTGCCCAGGAGGTTAATAATGTTTAGCTTTTTATGACTTGACTGCCTTTTTCTTTTACAGCAATACTGATGGTGTTTGGTTTGGAAATTTTACGGCGAGGTTTACATATAAGGCAAATATAACAGTAATTAAATTCCTGAATGAAGAACTTGTGGATCATTTAACTCCCAAACTAAGCAGTACATTATTTGAGAAGCTTCCAATAACTAATGTCACAAGTGGTGAAATGTGTAAGTGTTCATTTCTATACCTATTAATCTTGCTGGCTTTTATTAGGTTTCGAATTTTAGTGAATAATTGTAGTTATACAAAACAATTACAATTCTCTTCAGACAGTATTGTGTTTAACATACACCTGGCACATTATGTGGTCATGTCTGTAACACGTAATCTAAGGTACGGAATTCTGTAGCTACCTGTGTCACCCATCTTGCCACCTACCTACTCAGGGAACTGTGGTTGAATATCAGCCCATTGTTAACATCTATCCCATACTCTTCTACTTATAAAGGTCCACAAACATTCCTCCCTGACCACCTCCTTTTCTGGTACCTTTGGTGGTTTTCTATCAATATTATGGTATAGTGACAGAAATGCAATACAGCACTGTATAACCTCCTATTCTTAGTCTGCTATGTGATATGCTATTATAAAGGCAGATTTCAGCTAGCTAAACTAGCATTGTAGTTTTTAAATTAATGTATATATCACAAACTTCGCCATTTGTTTTGTTTTTTCTTAAACTTCTTCTTTTTTTTGTATATTTACCTTATTGTTTTTTGACAAACTATAGAGCAATGTTTATTGTCTAGCTGTAGTTGTTACAGGCTTGTTACAGACTTTGTATTTTCTTTTTGAAAATTCTAATAAAAATGATTGAAGTCAAGGTAAATTACAATAATTCTAAATTTTATCAAAATTTAGGAAAGCAACACATATCTGTTAAATCATAATAATTAATCATCAATTGTTTTTTTTTTTCGTAGTGACCTTACCTGAACTTGCTAAGGAAACTATTTGTGTCCCTGGCTATAAACTGAATCCAGACACATTTGAATGTGTTTCCAAGTGTATAGAATACTGTAAGAATGATGGAATTTGTGAGCTAATTGGAGATAATCCTACCTGCACGTAAGGAAACATTGTTATTTTATGATGTCCCCCAACACTGCAGCAATAGCTCAATATACACACCTCCCATACCATAAACACCGAGTTCTTTATTCATCCAAATCACAGATATGGTCTTGACAACACAAATGTTTCTAAGACTAAGACTGTGTTCAAACTAGTATGTAAGCCTGCCCAAGGTGTGGTGAAGATATTAATGGCCAGAACGAATCTCACAGAGCTGATGAATTGTTGCAACAGGAATCTTTATTTAGGTTACCGAATGACAGTCCAATAGTAAACAATTCAAATATTATAAAGTTTTGTTGTACACTTTTACTGTTTAAAGAAACAGGCTATAGAACTATATCAATCATGCCAGTCGTGTTCAGAAAAACCTATGGTTACGTTTGTTTTCTGCTTGCAGCAGGATCTGCCCACTGGTGCTCTTCTTTCTATTTATAAGTCCTAGAAAAAAACTGGGAGGCTGGGAGCTGAAAAGGCCTGAGGGCACTTTTAATAACCAAAGGAGGCATCTGTCCTTTTCAATTCAAAAAGCTGAACACATAATTCCCTTCTCTTGCTTGAGTAATCAACAGAAAAAAAACATTTCTCAAGATGGCCACGCCTTGATGAAGGACATTGTTGACCACAAAGACAATTCATTGAATCAGACTCACTCAAAATGCCTGCCTTACTGAGAACCTAGGAACCTAGAAAAGGCAGAAGTACATATTTAGCTAAGGATAATGCAGTCATTCAGTCATCAGAGACAGTGGCCACAATTACAACCGATGCCTATTAGCAGTAATAACCACGCCAATGACCATTTCTGAGTGCCTGTTGGCAACTGCTTGCCATTTGGGAGTGGTTAAAGGTTAGTGGCTGCATAGTTTTTTCAGGCTTTTGCAAACGCTTGTACAGGAGTTTGCTTGTAGGTAGAAGCAGGAATTATAGATCATGTCATGCATGGAAGCGAATGGAGTGACCAACTGCCCCCAGATTCTCCATGTATTTTTTAAATAACTGTTCAGCAATGCAACCCCAAATATCTGTAAAATGTAGAAAAAAATAGACCATTTTTTTTCAGTAACAACCATTTTAAAAAGCAGTTGAAAAATAGTTAATTGTAGCGGTACCACTTAAAGTTACTACTAGTCTGAATTTGGCCTAAAGCCAATACCTCAAGAAAATCTGTGTTTACTGATAATAAAAAAATCTATGGAGCTTTCTTTGGGGTATCTGTGAATTGACAGCAGAGGAGTGCAGCTTTTGCCTGCTTTGGAAACTAAAATGAGATAGTGTCCGTTTACTTAAGTTGTATTTTTTTCATTTCAGATGCAAACCTTTCACTATTTATGTCACTTATGGTGAACGGTGTGAAAATCTCTCAATGAACCTTAATGCATTCTTTGGAATATTATTTGGATCTCTGGCCTTCCTATTCCTCTTGATCTTGGGTATAGTACTGGGAATGTACTTCTATCGTAGGAGGAACAGCAAGAATGATTTTGATGATACAGACGAGTGAGTGCCAAATCTATTGCTGTTTGCTTTATATGTTCTTGATTGGACTCCATCTATGTGCCGAAAGAATTACAGGGAAATTACAGAGGCATGCTTTGTGCTATGGTAATTTTTCTGTAAAAAGACAAAAATATTTTTGGGTGTGTTTTGCATTTATTTGGCTTATCTACAAAGGAGTAATTTTGTCACGTTCACAGTTATAATTGCAGAACATCAGATAAAACAAATCTGCTGTTGTGTGTCATGTTTTTCAAGTTAACAAGCGTTTAAAAGGAGGTAAATCAGGGACTGCATATTTTTGGAAATATTGGGGAGTTAAATTGCCCTACAGAAGTATGTGGTGGTCTTAATAAAGGGCACTAAAAGCTGGCACAGATCTCTATAACTTTTTTTCCCTCATGCATGTTTCTTTTTGCTTTGCTACAGCCTGTTACTGTCGACATTTTCATATACCATCAGATCGTTATTATTACACCTGTATTTATTACCAGGGGAGCTCAGATTCACCTGCCTTCAACTCACTCCACCTACTGCCTGGCCTTAGGCTGGGAACACAGGTGTAATGATCCTTTCCAATGACAAAAGACCATACGACGCATGAATGAGTAGTGTACATACAGAGCCATTTCGCTGTATAGAGGTGGGAGAAGGATGGAGCGGCATCCCGCTGCGCTCTCTCCCCTTCACTTTTATAAAGATCGTTCGTTGTATGTGGATCCGCCAGGATGGTCATCGGAACAACAGACAACGAGTGCTGTAAAAACCCCAGGCTCTCGTCCGATATCAGCCCTGTGGCGATTATCAGACGAGAATCATCTGACGTGTGTACGTAACCTTACTCCACTGTTCCTCTCCTTCACTGAACAAACTGTCACAAAAAAACATATACACTACGTGTTGGTTTTATTAGCAGTAGTAACCATTTGTTTAACAACATTCAGTTATTCCAAAATATAAACATACAAATATGTATACGTTAACCAATAAACCAATAAACATGAGTTTAATTAACTCTTTTAATATATATAACACAATAACAACAGTGCACATAAATAACACCAATGACATAATCACCAAATTCCCCACTATACCACTTGTTACAAAACTTTGGTCATTGAGGTTAGAAGACTTCAAAAGCTGTGACTACTCTCAACATTACACTTGGAGTATGCCACCATTATTGTTCCCAGCTGCAACACACCGACTCAGAAACTATATTTTATGCATGTAGACCCTTACCAAACTTGACCTATTAGTGGACCATTTTAGTTCTCAGGGAAATATTACCTCAGATGAGTCCCCTCAACTCCCCCCTCCCCCCACTCCTCTTTTGCATTCACTAATTACGTTGACTTCACCTATGCCTGGCCTTCTATCACCTTTCTTAACCCTCTGCTTGCTTTCTACCTGGGCCCCCTATCTTGATAGTCTTCCACTTAATTTACCCTTCAGATACATGTCATTGAAATAATATGCATTAAATGTATTCTTTTTTTTTTTCAGGTTGTACCAAAGACGATTTAGCTGGAAATCATCACTTTTTCCATGTGAGTATTTCTATATTAATTATTAATTGAATTTGTATTTTAAATTGTATTAATAGTATTGATTCCTACATTTCAGAAAGCTATGTAACATTTCTCTGTATTCAAACTTCTAGCTTTTCAAAGAATGGGAAATAAGGATAACTCATCTATAAGCACAGAAGCAAGTTCAGAAGATTGGACACCACACTTAGAAAAAGTCAACAGTACGGCAGAGGTATGTATCACTTTACTATGTATGTATTGGTTTACAGTTTAGTTCTCCTCATCATTTGTGTATTGCCACTTTACATTACTGGACAAAGGTTTTTGAACAGTTCACCCTTAGTGTTATGCTTATCTTTAATAGTGAGTTTTGTGGTTCACATACACATTTATTTACGTGCAATGGGAATTTTCCTGCACATAGAAATCTTGCAGTGAGCATGGACAAATGTGCAAGGAAATGTAAAAAGATTTAGGAAATTATTAGCATAGATTGCTGCTCAGAGCAAGTTTAGCTTCTCTTTACTTAGAGAACATCTGCACTCTTAGTATAGTTGTCTTTTATGGTATTCCCACACCCTGAGTAAACCCTACATGGTAAGATACCTTCTTCCCCACGCCTGAGATTTTCATGGTGTAGCTCTGCCTGGTGCCAGATGTTCTTTACATGTAAACCATTTAGGCAGGGACCTCCTCCTAGACTGTACATTTTTCAATGCACTGTGATGATTTGAATAGATTGGGTGTGCCTGAATTGTTCCTGGACTGAGCTGTTTGTTTTTTTTCATCAAATCATGAATGCAAAGGCAAACAAATGTTACAACCCAGCAACTAATGAACAGATTAGCTTTCAAAACAGTCATATTACTTAGTAAAGAGTTGGATGTTTTAGCCATTTTGTGAACATACAACATATATTTAAATACCTCAATAAATAAATACCCAACCTAATTCACATAATTTTTTTTTCATTTCCCAACATTTTATTTGGCTTCTGAAAACCACCTCATGCATGCAAAACAAATCATTCAAGGATTATACATATCTGTGATCTATTTGCCCTGGTGGTTTGTAGTTGGCCCAACACTGTCACATGCAGTGAGTCACCTGCCGCTCCATACCTAGAAGTAGCAGGTAGGTTCTTCCAACTCACCAGCTGTATGGAGCAGTGAAGGTGTGGGGGAAAGCTGCACACATTGTGCTGGGGTGCCAGAAATAAAACCTGGTGATCTGGGTTGCATTGTAAGGACAAGTTTTGTCACTAAAAATAATTTTTATTAAGATATCATAATCACATTTCTGATTTTTTTTCATTACTTTTTCCTAGGTCAAGATAAAACGACCAGAAATTAAACCTAATGTGAACAATTATGAATAAAAAGCTCACTTAAGGTTTCAAGCTTTCTGATGTTTTATTCAGTTTCCTAAAACTGATATGTACAGAGAACAAACAGACTGTCAAATAATTACCAAATGTAATGATATGTTTATGTAATTCCTCCCTATATATTTATGGGTTATATATCTTCTGTATTAAAATAAAAGCCGATTTCTTTATTAAATAATTTATCCAGCCTAAAAGAACAACATGCTGCAATATCTTACCATTTTTGTGTTATTGTTGAAATCCCTATGCCAAATACAGATGTACAGTACTTCAAGGATAAGCCTATTTTCTTATCTTACCCTGGTTACAATATGTAGAGCAGTGTATGTGCCACTGCCAGTAAATACATGACATTATCCAGTTGGTTGCTATTAGCACATACATACATACTCTACAAGGGTCTACAGCTGTCACAAGGCTGTACTTTAATGAAGAAAGTTTTATGGGAATAGGATGATACAATGTTTTATCATGAATGTTTTTTACACAAAGACATGTCAATAAATTTCAGCACTGTGAAAACAGTCTTTTAGGTTTTTAAGCTTGAATACATCTGAACTATAGGGCTTTCCTTAGTATATATTGCACTTTTTGTCTTCTTGCCTACAGTAGAATACTAAAGAGTATATTTTTTATCAGCCTTGTAAAGCATTTGATCTTAAAGGTGTATTTTTATCTTCTAAAGTATTCATTTATCAAACTATGTATTATTGTATCTAATATTCTGTGCACCAGAGCTTCTAAAATGTTAATGATTTTACCTAAAATCGACTATGAAGCATATCTTCCTATTTATATGCTTGCCAGTTTTATTAAAAAATGATTTATTCTACCTCTTGGGATTTCATTTTACTTTGTTGGATCATAGTGTGATCTAAGTTTTCCCTTGAATGTATTATGTGCTGCAGGCGGAATTTAACGTACCATTGTAAAGTAACACTGGAAGGAATGGCGTTAACCTTTAGTTAAAATGATCAAATGGTAAACACAAAACTAAAAGTCTAACTGCTGCCAATTTGTTTAGTTTTGTAAAAAGTGCGGAATAGTAATAATTAATAAGAAATAATTCCATCTGTGGGAGGATTAGGGAGATTTTGGAGTTCCCATCCCTGTTATACCCATGCATATTTGAAAGATTCTTTCTCAGGTTTTCCAAGATGTGGGCCCCTTGCTGAACCTAAGTTACAGGACTCTTCCCAGCCTACAGACCTGAGCAGACTCTGTAATCCATGGCAGGTCTGGTTCCCCTCTTTCCTGTTTCTCCCACTATTTATCCTGTTTAAAATTTTACAATTCTACTTAACAATTCTAATGATTTCATGTCATCCAAACATCTGTTGCTGCAGACTGGTCCCTCTGTTCAGTATGGCCAGAAACACTACCTTAGAACTGGAGTAGGTGATCAATGAATGCCAGAACACCTAAGCTAATCAGACAACACCAAATATTCTAAAGATTGTAGATAAATGTAGACTGGGTCCCCCTCTCCCCCAAAGGGGCACTAAAATTAAAGGGTTGCTGTACATCCATTAACTATTTCTCAGGGCCCAACCCATGTTTAAAATGACTCTGAAGAGCCCCTCTTCCCTATGTGTCATTGCCCATGATGGTAGTGATCTCACACAAAAAGACACATATTATATGGGATATATTGCCATTATGTGCAGTTCTTTCCTTCTGTTTGCTGCTGTACAGGGAATAGAGTAGGATGATACCAGCACTGTTTTGACTTTAGGTTTAAACTGAAAGATACACATTAGCAGTTATCTAGGAGAAGAAGAATCTGCTAACTTTGGATTTTGAGTTTTCGTGGACTTAGAAACATTGAAGTAATCTGTTATTCATAACAGATCATTAACTGGTTAAAATACTTGATACAAATACTGGATAGTGATAATGTAAAGAAATAGGAATATAGATGGGGTTTGTAGACCATGAAGTATGATTTGGGTGACTCCTTGATAGCAATTCACTGTGCAGTGTAAGTCTGGTGTAATAATTGGAAGGCCTATTGCTACTAGTCAAAGCTTAGCTTAGTATTAACATACCAGTTCTGCCAATGACATTAGTGCTCCATCCTATAACCATATATAACCTACACAAAGGGAGTAAATAAGGTTTTACAATGTTTTTCTGAAGACCTATACTAAGAAAAATATGTAGGTTGCCACACCTGACTTGCTGGTATAACAACTTTGTGCAATAATAAATAGAATATTTACTATTAGGATTACTGTTAGGTGGTCTAAGCTGATTTTAATAAAAGAGTCAATACATTAAATAGTAACTGATCAAAATGTTTATTAAGACTTTATAAGACATCACCATATCAATGTTATAAAGTGCAATAATGTGAGAGAAGAAGAAGTCACATGAGAATGCCATTAAGTTAAATGAAAACATCAATCAAGTACACAAGGTAAATATGGGCAATGCTATAACAAAAATAACCATGAATGCCCCCTTATATTTTTAAGATATATAATAATTGTTCATTAAATATACAATATATAAAAATAAACATTTCGACAATGAGGAAGTATTCCTTCACAAAATATAGTTTGTCAACATGACAATGATCAGAAGTTTCCAGACCAGAAGATCGGTATAGCCCAGTGTCCTCATTTCTCCTGTTGTAGTCAAACATTCCGATTTAGAATCGTCAAGAAAATCCTTGAGCACTATCCTCTTCAGGTGAAGGCAAAACATTAAGGTATTGGCTCATGAATCTGTGCTTGACTGAGGATGCTTTTCAAGAGATGCCCTTTGAATTTTAAACTAGAAAGGAAGTAAAAAATACATAATGCAACTTAAAATAAAGGGTTTGACCTGTAGTCCAAGACACAAACCCAGAGATATTGCTTTAGATAAAACTCAAGACAGCTCTGAATCTTTAACTTCACAGATTTGTTAAAAATATAAAATAATGAGCTTTCCAGGGTTTTTTGTCAAGGGGCAGTACTGGATGCCAACTGTCACTACCAGCCAGCAGTTTTAAAACTTAAGCCACTGGTAACCAAGAATTGAAACCAAGTAGATATTGAAGACGGCAGCTATACCACACACAATGCCAGATACACTACCAGTGGACAAGCAATATCTGCCCTAGTAGACATTGTACAAAACACTTTGTGCATTGGAGACCCTCTTACCCAGAACCTCCCTCCAGCATCCATATTGCTCATGAATGATTATATATTTATAAAGTCCAATCTACATTTTTAAAATAGGGTAAAATCAAGAGAGCAAGGTGTTACCTGAGGAGCAACTGAAATATTTTCCAATGTAGGAGTAAAGCTCTTGAGCTCAGGCTTCCAAGCCACTTGAGTCTCCATGTGCCTAAAAAAAGCTGTATCAAGGAAAAAATGGTAATTTATTCAGAAAAATTAAATCTATAAAAAATATACAAAAAAAAAAATACAAGTGTTTTAAAATTAAAATGCAAAATCATATCAAAATGTAGATGTGATACTAGAAAACAATTGCTAACAAATATCAATTTAGTTTTAAGAAATCCATTCCAGGTTTGCTGGATCACCTAGCTTCACTGATGAAAGTGTATACTCTCCAGCCTTGGAGAGCTTTAAATCAGATCCAGATGTGGAAAAATAACAAATGGATTCTGATTTGCTGTTATGTGCAACATATATATTTTGCTGTAATTCTGACTAGCCATATGTGATTGGGTTAACTTCAGCCCTAACATATAGACCTGCCCCCTTACATATACAGTAATTCTGTAAGTTAAAAAAACATATATCCAGGATATAAATAAAAAAAATGTGTGGTCTTACCCTGATAATGATTCTTTTAATCTTTACTAATACTAATAGATTTGGAGTAAACAAATATGCATATGGACATAAAAAACAAATCTAATTGTTATGGAGAAAAAAAATACAAACATTTTACATTATTTGGTATAAATGTAAGTTTAGAATAAATTGTGACTACGTCAATAACAGCTGAGCAAAAAAAAAAAAAAAAAAACAATAAAAACTCACATGTATTAGGTTTTGAACCCCAGGAGAAAGTTAGATCCCTATAAAACAAAATCAGTAAATGCTTAAGTACAATAGTATCTGTGAATTTATTATAAAACATAAAACAATTCATTTTATACCATATGTTTTCTGCCACTAGTAGTATCTACATGTTTATTAACTTATAACACGGGGATGTTTATGACAGATAATAAATTAAATGCCATTTTTTTTTTGATTAGGGAAATGTTCCCCTTGCAAACTAGTTTGGACACAGCTACCTGGTAGACTGGAGTTCTTTACTTTTCCTTCCAAAAAGTGTATGGGCTAATTTATAAACCTTTTCACCCAAGAGTCACCCAACTGGATTCAATTAAAAAGGGATAAATCATGAATAAAATGTAATTCACACACTTTCTAACTGAATCCAATATAAAAAATGTGTACATATTAACATATTTTCAAATAGACCCTTTAAAGACATGTGACACTTTATATATCCATGTCACTAAAAATTATGCCATGTAAAATAAAGTAATAAAGTATGGGGCTAACTAAAAACCAATAGCTAAATATAAAGTTGTATTTATCTTTAACAATACAAATACAAACTATACATAATTTTAATAATGGTACATTTTTACATATGCATTTTTGGGTCTAAATAAGTAGATTTTATGAATTATGGTAAAGTAATACCTGGATTCAGAGTGTCTTCTCTTTCGACAGCAATAAACAATCAAAATGGTAAAAGCAATAAGGAGGATGGCAAAGGCAATGGCACCAAAGAGTATTCCAAAGAAGGCATTTAGGTTAATGGCAAGGTACTGACAATTCTCCCCATATGAGGCATAAATAGTAAATGTGGTACACCTAGAAAAGACAAAAGTTGGAGTTTAAGAAACAAAAAGGTTTTGCAAGTAAGGTAAGTAGTATAACAGATGTCTTTCGTAAAAGATTCATAAGGACATAATTTTATACTCTTGATAAATTGTTATCAACTTTGCTAGTGGAGGTTGTGTGTGAACTGAAACAAAGGTATAATGTAGCATATACTGTACATACAAAGTTTGTTTAAAGATTTGTGTTCAATTTCAACATTTTGTTGTTTTTACTGATTACATGTTTATAAAGATGTATTTCCACATATTATTTTTTGTTTTTTATTATAATATTATAATTCATCTTCATTAATATAATGGGGGGCACTCTTTGCACCTGGAAAAAGTTTAAGCTCTGCATAAGGAAGGAATTCTTTACTGTAAGGTCTGTGAAAATGTGGAATCGGCTACCTCAGGAAGTAGTTTCAGCAACTACCATAGATTGCTTTAAGAAAAAGCTGGATGATTTCTAGAAGCAAATAATTTAACTGGTCATTAAAGTTTTAAAATAAAGATAACAAAGACTGTTGATCCAGGGAAGATCCGATTGCCTCATGGAATCGGAGGATTTTTTTCCCTTGTTGGAGCAAATTGAACCAGGGTTTTTTTTTCTGCCATCCTCCATATCAAAAAGTCTATAGGGGTTTTATCTGGGACAGGTTTATTTCCATAGTGGTAACTAACTATGTAACAAAGTGCAAACAAGGGACAAAGAAAATACTAGGCCTTTTAATAGGAGGTATCCCCCTCTTTCCAAGGGAGATTAAATATAATTATGGGGGTTGAAGTAGAAGGAGATGCAGGGCTGCCACCTTGGCAGTAAATTAATTACTACACAGCTATTTACAGCAAAATTAATAAATGGCTCCACAGTGTGACTTAATAGGTTTGGGATAATTTTCATACAATGACTTGAATACTGAAACCAAATACTAAATAAAATAAATATTTTCCAACAAATTATTTCTAGTAGACACTATCGTCAAAAAAAGCATAATTTGTCCCAAAAAAGATGAATGAGTTAATATGAATAATTTAGATATGAGCTTTACCTGTAGATACAAATGTGGTCTGTGTGGCATTCTAAGCTGAAACCACTAAACCAAAACTAACAATACTGATAGGTAATTTTGCTTTATAAAGTATTTGTGCGACCCATTTGTGACCAAAAGGACAGGCAGATTTTATTATTATTTTCAATATCAGAATGAATGCATAATGAAACTAGTAAAGTACTGTGTGATATTAAACAGGCACCTGCCCTTATTACCTGCAGATGGGTCCACTCTCTTTGTGTTCACATGTTGCATTATTCTGACAGAAACCCATGGCACAAGGAGACACACAGATAAATCCATTAGATGCATAGGTTATGTTATAGCCTGAGAATCCTGTGCTGTTACAGCTAAAGTAGTCTTGCAATTGTTTTACTGTTTCTAAAAAAAAACAAACAATATAACAAATAATCAATGTTATTTTCTAGATAATTCCACAGACATACACACCAGTCTATTGGTGCAGAAACCATAGTGGATGAATTAAGTGCCAGTCTGTAAGAGTGTACTAGTACAGAACCTGTAGTGCCCCATGTACTTGAGCAACTTCTGCATAAATGTGGATTTTAGGTGTGAAAGAGGTTCACTATCTTGGGAAGTGGCTGAGCCACATGAGGTGGCTGGCGTGGCAGTAATTGTTGTATTATTAAAGGTATCCAGAAAAACCTGTGGGGTTCTATGTAAACTACAAACAGAACAGAAGAAGCTGCATACAGTCTATAGCCAGCTAACAAGTGCTTAAATATTTGTCCCCTAGCCAGTTCCATCTTGACTATTTTAAAGAAAAACAAGAAATTATTAAAGACATTAATAGATATTATTTAAAAAGGGCATTCTTGGTTATTAATGCCTTCTATTATAGTATTCTATTCTTAGAAAAACCTTACCAAGATGTATATTGGTAATATTATCTCCACTCATGATTCCAAATGAAACTGCAGATGTATCTCGCCTCCTACGGCCACTGACTTTGGAATTAAACACACTGATTATGGTCTGCTCAAGATTCTCATTCAAGAATTTAATGATTGTAGCATTGTTGGTATATGTAAACTCTGAAGTAATACGGGTTTGTGCTCTTCCATCCACATTGCTGTAATAAAAAATATCAGTAGTTATAACATTTATTGCCAGTTAGAATTTTTTTTTTTTTACACAAACGCATATTTAATTAATTTGATTTCTTCTGCCTAAGTAATTTATTAATAATTAGTTAATTTTGTTGATGTGAGAAAAAAAAGTACAAATTGTATTAAAATCCATGGCCATCATGCATTAATGTTGTAAAACCTCTGATCATGTTCCCACAGGTCCCCCTCACTCCCCCAACAATGCTGGTAATAATGCTATGTCCAGGTTCTTTGGAGTTAACTTTTTTTGTTTCTACACTGAAAGTTGATTTTTAGGTTAATGTTCAAATTAACTTGATTCAACTTTTTCTACTCATCCCTAGTAATGAGTCGAGATTAATTATTCTACCTTTTATTGTCCTCATAAATGATCCTTCATCTACAACCTTCCATATAAAATGATTGTGGGTATGTCACTGAAATGAGATTTCAGTATGACCTGTAGTGTATATGTACCTAAATCATTTACACACTAACCCACACAAACTCCTCACATAATACACAAATGTGTGGTGCATGACAATGGTGACACTGTACAAATCCAAAAAGCAAAGATGGCAGCCGTTTAAAAATCTTTTTGCTGGGGTTGCATGTCTCTGAAACACACTGTCAGTGTGAAACCAAAGGGAAAGATGACTGGAGGCATTAAAAACTCCAACAGCAGTTTGAGGAAAAATGTATTGTTTTGGTATAGATCAAGTCTTTTTGGGTATACTTGCCTGAGGAAAACTTTACTGTTTTTATAAAAAGCCATTATTGTTTGCAGGTATCCTGTAGCCTGCAATACAAAACAGATTGACAATTTAGTTCTACTTGAAATCTTACATACCAACAGTGAAATCAAGGCTATAATATACTATAATATACTTTTCCAGTAATGCCCCCACCATGGGCATTTGGGGGCAGTGCAGTTAACATTAGATGTTTTTAAAAATCTTTTTCTATTTGCTAGCAAATGTTTTGAATCCTGGACCAGATCCATTCCAGGTTTGCCCAGTTCACTTCTGAAAGTGTATTCTCTCCAGCCTTGGAGAGCTTTCATAAATCAGGGTCTATGTGTTTTTCCAGCTGTGTAATCAAGGGTTTTGAAAAGCGACCTTTGGATTATTCCATTACATGGTACTGGGTTGGCTGGATGTTTTGAAATTTATTTAAAGCTAATTTGAAAAAGTGTTTAGCTGCCTAATAAAGTTGCCTAAAATTGTCATAGACAATACTTCATTAAAGTCTATGCCTAATAAGTTTGTTATAGTGGTGGTAACCTCATTCAATTAAGGGATCAAAACATTGTTTGGTGATGAATGTCATCCTAAAATCTGCCATCTACATACACCATAAACCATACTCAGTATATTGTAAGCAATCAAGAAGGACACAATAATGTAATTTGATTTAGAACATAAAATGAATTCAAAACTTTATAAAGTAAGTATCATTTTGATGTTAGATATCGCATATTTACCGTGGTGTTTACAGCTTGCTGAAGGAGGACATATTTGACCGAAGATGTATCATTTAGCACAGAACCACTTTCACCTTTGATCCACAACCTCATTTCAACTATTCTTTTAGGAATTTCTATGAGGACCATACAAAATAATTAGTGGTAATAATGGTAACATAATAATAACATTTTTCCTTAATAATTTGTAATTTATCATATATTTGTCATTGTCATTTTTACTACATTCTCTGCAACATAACTATTGATTTCACAAGACTGACTTCCTAATTTACTTGCAGGTGATGCAAAATGCTCCATAAAAATAAACTAATTGCAAATTTCAAAACAAACTTGATTTTTTTTATTTTTGATTGAATTTCACCTTTATTGCACACTTATTTTCTAAATTGCAGCACAGTGGCCTATATAACAGGAGTTTTGTGTTACAAATTAGGTAACATGAGACAAATCTGTAAATACTCCTTACTATAAAAAGAAACAGCCTTGCTTAATATTTGAAACAAAGAACTTAATGTGTGTTTCTTTGCAGCACCAGTCTACTCTGGGAACCTCAATAATACCTGTAAATTGTGTATATAATGTACAGTGCTACGTAGTATGTCGACTCTATATAAATACTGTTTATTAACAATAATAATAATACACAAGGAAACATTTTATAACACTGTAAACTTCTCCCTTGTAGATGGGCAGTCAGTTACCAGGACTAAGCATAAGCACACGTGGATGGGGAGATGTTTGTTGAACAGTTTTCAACCTAGCCAACATAACATTTGGCTGCAGACAACACAGAAGAACACCAGCACATCATGTTTTGTCAATCATTATCTTATGTACAATAGGAAGTTCCAATATGTTGTTGTGGTTGCCCTTTCAGATTTATGGATGTTCTTTGTGTGGCTACAATGTCTGAACTAGTTAATATATTATTAAACTGAACTAGGTAATTGGAGTAAAAGAAGGCAGTACAAGGCAGATAGTATAAATCTGGTACTGTTGTTGAACCCTGTGCATGTTTCAATTTCAAAAAAGTCCAAACTTGCATGGGCATTTTGTGTGGTTTTCGCAAAAAATAGAATAGTAGCAAAACATGGTTAATGCAAATATTGTCTACCCATAGAACATCCTGCAAAGCAAACCTAGCATAGTTAAAATGCAACTGAACTAAATAGACGTGATTGCTTAATATTAAGTATTAGGTATTGCACTTATAACAGGTCTTTTAAGTAAACTGTGGCAATCCACTGCAGGCACATTACCTAAAAAGTACAAATAATATGTCCAGTGGTATCTAAACTTAAGTAACATCAACGGTTATTGGCATATTACTTGTATAACTGACTTCTGAACTAATGCCTGAGGTTGCATGCTTTTTCCCCAGTTAAATAATTTATCATATCTTTTTTGTTTTTATCATTGATAAAACTATATATTATAACTACAAAGCTTTTTCATTACTCAGTTGTATTAATATTTAATATTTGTTTGTTATATGCATACCTTTATAAGGCTGTGGAGTGAAGATGTATGCAGCAGAATTACATCTGCTGCCTGTGTATGGTTCAGGACATTTGCATTCCAGACTGCAATTGGATGTATTCAATGTACATGTTCCTCCATTGCTACAATATCCTATAGAGCAGGACACAGGGCTGCAACTAGTGGTTGTGGTACCTAAATAGAAAAAAATCCATTGAGAAATGTGAACATCATATGTAAAAAGTAAAGCATTATAAGCATGTTTTACTATATTAAAGTGTTTTAGAGGTAAAGTAATAAAAGTTCTCTCTGGCTTTTAATGGAACGGAGCTCTGTTGGAGAGGTGTCTGTTCTATTGACAACAGTTTTAGCAAAAAGAAAGGGAAAATCTGCAACAGGCAAAATGCTGTTCAGGACAGAAGGTAAAGGTAAATTTCTTTAGGAAATTGCATAGTTTTTTACATTGCATAGACTTTTACTAGTAGCACAACCATTTGTGGTAGCGCCATACCTGTAGATGTGCTTGTAGACTTTGCATTGCTTGCTGCACTGGTGGAATTTGTAGTGTTAGCAGTAGTGGTCACTGATGTTGCTGTAGTAGGAAGGTTAGCCGCTGAAGTCAGGGTTGAAGAGTTTAGCAATGTATAATTTGGTTTTGTAGTCACTGTGGTTACGGAGGTATTTATATGTGATGTTGTTTGCTGCACCATTGTTGTAGTTGCCGTACTGGTTAATGTGGCATTAGCTGTAGAGGTAGAATTCAGAGATAAATACACATTTCCAGCTGTTGTAACATTGGTCTGAATGCCACCTTGGCCCCTTTGTGTTATTGTGGAACTTACAGTTCCTACTGTGGTAAAATTAGATAATTGTTTAGTAGTGTTCATACTTGAATAACCAGCCTGTGTAACATTAGACATTTTGTTTTCTGTTGTTGCAGTGATGTTTATTTGTGATGGAACAACATTGGATGTGGCTGTGTGTGTAGTTGTTGGACTTTCAGTGCTGGAACTTTTTGTGCTGGTACCTGAACTCAAAGTTGAATGAACAGTTTTTGTAAAACTAGGTGTTGTAGTTTCTGTGGTCACTTGAGTGTTCTGATTTGAAGTGGTTGGTTCTTTGAAGCTGGTAGTATGAGTTATGTTCTCAGCTCCATTACTAGACAAATAACTCATGGTTGAATTGAAAGTCTCTGTTACTTTTAGTTGTGTGTTTTTTGTGGGTACAGTGGCGGTGTGATGTGATGTTGCAGCAATGGTAATTGATATGGTTGTTGAATCTGTAGATGTTTGCCCTGTCACATTACCCTTGGAACTTGAATTGACACCATCTGTTTCATCGATTGGTATATTTGTGGTGGATTCTGCAATGTGTGCGTTTGAAGTTGTATGCTTTTGGGTGATAGAAGACAACAATGTTGTTGAGCTTGTGTTGTTGGACTCAGCAGCACTGACCATGGTCGAAACTGGGGAACTTGCAGAGTTACCTCCTATTAAATTATTATTAGTTGTTGATTTGACTGTTGAATGTATACTTTCAGTTGCATTGTTATTTGTAACTGAAGTGGGTTCGGTGGTGGGATGGGTGGTTGATGGTCCTCCAGAAGAACTGGTTGATGTTGAATTAGCAGAGGATGCACTGCTAGTGCTGGTTGTTGTGGAACTTGCAAAATCTGTTACATTGTTATTATTTGTTGGGTTTACTGATGAAAACACAGTTTCTGTTACACTTTCTGTTTTATTTGCTGGGACTTCAGTTGTGGTAAGAGATGATTTTGATTGACTTTCAAACTGTGTAGCTTGTGTGCTTGTTGAGTATTTTTCAAGTGTACTAGTTGGCAATGAAGGGGAGCTTACATTGGTGGTATTAAAGACACTTGCTGTTGCATTTGTGAAATTTATGATGCTTGCCGTTGTGGAATTAACAACATGAAGTGATTCTATAGATGTTTTGGCCACTTCAGTTGTCCTATTCAGTATGGACTCAGTAGAAGCCAGATGTGACTTTGTAGGTTCTTCAGTTGAACGAACAGAACTTGACAATGCTGAACTTACTGCAAATCCATTGGTAGATACCTCTGATGTTGTGGACATTCCAGCATTTGCCATAGGTGAAGTTGTTAACCCTGCAGAGCTACTTCCGGTTGTGCTGATCTTAGATGTTGAGACCTGGGATGAATACCCACTCATAGTTACTGTGGGCCCTACTGTTTGGAATGTGTCATTTGAATGCAATGTTGTTATGTTTCCATTACTGTTATTTATTGTTGTTGTCATACTGTCATTGCTAGAAGTGTTGGTACCAGTATATGAGCCCAAGGTAGAATGAAAATCTTTTGTTGAACTGGATGTTGTGGTAGCTATAGGCAAAGTAATGTTCAGATATAATGTTGTTTCAGAAGCTGGTGCTGTGGGTGGTTTCAGAGTTATGTTGCTTGTGATTTCATTTGTAAGGGATGAACTGGAAATTGTAAAGTTTTCATGAGATGTTGTTTCAACAGTAGGCTGGGAAGAGAGAGGCAGTGACGTTGCTTCAGAAATGTTATATTTTGTGGATGGTTGTGTGGTGGTTGTCTGCACAACATCTGGAACAAAAAAATATCATGTTAACTCAATAAGACAAAAAATTGTACCTGCTAGATTATGAAACAATTTACCGGAGACATTGTGATGCTAAAATAAAATATAAATTTGAGCATGTGAATGTCTTTTACAACAATATAATGTGTCAAAAACTGCATAGATACTAAAAGTGATGATCAGAGACCAGGGACTGCTACAGGTTTGCTTTAGGACTAATCAATAGGTAAATTTGAGTCACTAGGGAAAATTGAGGAATTTATTCTTGAAAGTACAGGTCACTGCAGCACAATCTCTGGGGTTACTGACAAACAAAGAGTCACTGAAGTACAGTTTAACTGGAGCACAGGAGTCACTGGAATACACAGGGTCAATAAAGCACAGGGTCGTCTGAGCATGGGGTATCTCGTAAACAGGATTCTTTGGAGTCCACAGGGTCACCGGGGCACAGGTAAAACTCTGTAATCTTGGGTAGTAATACCTGGGAAGACTTTATATTCATACTCATAGACTGTATGAAAAACAAAGGAAGCAGGCAGAGTACACTGCCCTGTGGAATTTTGCAGTTTGGCAAAAATTAGCCTAATTTTCATTAAAATTCTTCCACAAAATCAGGTCAAACCAATTACTTAGTGAAATTTGCCCAATCACACCTATTGATTTTTTGCGGAAGATAGTGAGAGACCAAGAACATAGAACATGAGGCTAATAGCAATCATTACTATAACCCAACTGCAAATTACTCCCACTATATAAAGATCCAAGGGCTGCACAACCAACCAAGTACCAATATATAAATATATGATAGTATATAGGTTTGAAAGTTTAGATTAGTTCAGTTTAAGAAGTACTTTTTCCATTTTTATAATAAATATTATACATATTTATTTGTGATAATGACACATATCAATTACTTTTTATAATTTTTAACTTTGCTTTGTAATTTGGAATTTTTCAGGTACCATAAATCAATTAAATTACCAATCAATTAGTTAAAATTGATATTATAGGGATGTGGACCTGACATTTATTTCCCACTTAATAGGAAGAAAGTTTTATAAATAACTAAATGGTCTTCTTCTATAGTGTCAGTGCTACTTTTCTGCACAGTAGCAGCAACAGTAAAGCCTAGTACACACAAGCAAATTGGGTGTATTTTTTGTGGCCAAAATGCTGTACACACATACAATATTCTGCACTGCACATTCTCTTTCCCAAATAGAAAATGATGATCAATCAATATTTACCCACACCTTCTATCCATGTCAGAGAATTAACCCTAATATCAGTCATTTAAGACCACTGGGTTGCTGATTTGCCTAGATTTATTGTAGATCTTTTGTTCATATCATGTACTAGGCCTATAGCTTTGTTGTGTTACACAGGTAATGATTACTTCTATTTCAGAAGCATCTGCCATCTGCTTAGGTCAATTAACTGATTTAAATGATGTAAATAAGAACCAAATAATAAAATCTACTTAAGTCATAAGCTAATAAACAAAGATCACATAGCAGCCTTGACCAACATCCAAAATTAATTTTTAATTAAATGATTGATCAGAGTTTAAGGGGCAATAGTCTATTTTGTCAATGGCAACCAATAAAGCATATCATCTGACCTGATGCAACAGCAGACATATCTGTGATTATTATCTTTCCTGTATATAGCTACAAATATTCCACATCTTACCTGTACAATTTGGTCCCGTGTATCCTTTAAGGCATTTACAGATGTAAGATCCATTTGTGTTAATGCAGATGGAATTAGCTGTACAATTATTGGATGATGATGAGGCACATTCATCAATATCTAAAACAACAGAGTAAAAACATGATGTCTTTGACAATTTTATTAATAGTGATCATTGTAGTAAAATGGTACAATAAAAGAAAAAGTAAAAGGAAAACATGCTGACCTAAACAGAAATGGTAAGCGTCCCCATGGTAGCCAGCAACACACTGACAAGAGTAGTTTCCTGCTGTGTTGGTGCAAGCAGCATTCTGTGCGCAGCTAGATATATCGGTGCATTCATTGATATCTGAAAAAAAAAAGAATTTTTGCAATGGAACAATAAAAAATAATGATGTTTTGTTTCTAATTCCTGTGTTATCCTATTCATTCATGAGTTACATCTCTTAATAATCTCTTAATAATGTGTTCCATTTTATATTACATATTTACCAGTTTTAAGATTTATTACACTAATTAAAAACAAGTGTTAGTCATAAGCTGTACATAAATTAGATAGGTATGAATTAAATGGTTCACATGATCACATGATGATTCACAATGGATTCATGATTCATAGGATGATGCACAGTGCATAGGAAGGGTCACAGTTAATGGACGGCATGCTAATATTTTTGAAAGATTGTTGACTTATATGAACTCATGTACACTGTGGAATAACCTTTGTTATATTTATGGAAGGGTTAGGTTCCTGTAGCTCCCATTCCCAAATCCCATTGATCTCCTGTTCTTGAGTGCATAAGTTCCAGTGGGAATAATTTTTGAACTAAAACTTCAGCATAAGTTTGAGCTAAATAAGGTGCTTGATTTCCCCCTGTTGTTTAAATGTAAAGGCAACGCTTTTTGGATGGAAGGATGAAACTCTTTGCTTTTCTGCCAAAAGAATTGTACTTCTGTCCATCCACTCCTGGGATATACACAGCCCTTATAAATAACACAGTCCTGTCTGGAAGGAGATGTGAGCGTTCTCTGCTCTAGTTTCACTTTAAATTACAGGGCTCCACCCCATGTTTAGCCATGACACCCATGACAACAGATTGAGAAAAAAACACACTGATTAGCTTTCTTCTCCTGTCAACATACTCTTTGTATGACAACACAACTTGTGCTTTTTCTTCCTTCTTATTTTTGAGCTTTTTTGTACAGTAGACTGCGGGGGAGTTTTTTTCAGGTCAAATCACTGGTATATACACTGCTTGCATTTCAAAATGTATGATATATTTAATAATGTACGAATGATTCCAGAGCTGGTTTGATTTGTGTATTTTATGGCATGGCAAATCTGATGAAACACAAATATTTACCTTCACAGCGATAATGATTTTGTTGGTCAATTCTATATCCTGCATTACATGAGCAGTTGTAACCATCCAGTGTATCAATACAAATCTGCTCACAAGCCGAGAGTCCTATATAACATTCATTAATATCTGTCAAGAAAAAAATTATGTTTTACTTTGACGTTTAAAGTATATTTAGTGTATATTGTAGTTCTGATTTTGGTTTTATCCTTGCAGTCAGTGATTAAATAAACCTGGCAAAAGAGAACTGAGCTGCCTTCTAAAGAGTTAACTGCCCTGCTGTTATGTTAACAGTCTGGATTTAATACTTTCTGGTGACAGGTGTAAGGGAAGTCAGTTCTTACTTACTTTTTCTGGTAAGTGAATAAAGGTATTGAAATTAAATAATTAGTATGACAGTCAAGTAGCATGAGGGTAACTAGAAATCAGAGGGCCCCCAACAAGGTGGAGGAGCTGCATTTGCCTACATTACCAACACTTGCCAACATTGCTTTTTTGGCATTTGCTGATATTGCACTTTTTGGCCCCCATTCTCTATGAAACCCTAAACCACAGACAACTTAGCAACCATACTGTGTTCCTGTCTGTCACATTTTGATCCCCCAAATATGTCTTGTTAACAAGCCCGTCTCCCCAGGCTATCAGATGTGGCTTTATACCTACATGTGTGCAAAGGAGTAGGAATAAATCCAGTGAATGTGGCAAATTAAACTGCTATAGAACTGTTCCTGCTAGTGGGACAGCATTTAAAAGTTAACAGAGGTTTTAGCCCTTTTCACTATTTTAACAAGCTTTTGTTGCCATTGTGTCCCTGTTGGATAGATTTCTTCTAATTTCCTGTGTTAGTAACAGAAGAACCACAGACAGCCATAAAAAAACAGAAAATGTACCCATTACCTACTTAATCCAAAAAAAAAAAAAGTTTTGTTGGAGATTCAATGAACCTTATGTAAAGTAAAACAGCTTACAAACTGTATAAACTATTATAATACTATATTTAAAAAAATATAATACAAATGCACATAAACATTTTATAGAAATAAGTAATAAAAAAATAATATTTGGAATAATAATAGCTATTCATTTAGATTTAACACCTGCAAAAGCTGCCAAATGCTATCGATTACTCTTACTTCCTTACCTGTACAGTTGGGACCAGAATATCCTGGAAGGCACTCGCAGTAATAGGAGCCATTAGTGTTTATACAAAGTGAATTGCTTGAACAATTGTTAAGAGAAGGTGTAGCACATTCATTGGTATCTGGAACAGAAAAGTAAAAAAAACAGTAAATTAATGAAAATGCATAATGCAAGACATTGTAATGTTGTTTACATATATTTCTCTTTTTCTACAACAAATTAGTGTGAATTGTGGACAAATGTTTGTAAATCCAATATTTTAATAAAACCCTCAGTACATAACAAAGTCATACTCTTTTGTCTTTAAAAATACAGAAACACTCTGCATTTTTGTGTTTGTATGACTACATTATTTTTAGGATGGGTAACATACCTGTGCAATATATATATGGATCTCCAGTATAGCCACTGGCACATTGACAACTGTAGCTTCCTAGCGAGTTGGTGCAAACAGCATTCCCTGCACAACTTGATACATTTATGCATTCATCAATATCTAGAACAAGAACAGACAAGAGTTAAATAGAGATGTTCTAAATAGTGGCCATGATTTATAATTTAATATGTATTAATAATTATTACATAATAATAATATATTGGAAAGAACTGTCAGTATTTTGACAGCCTGCCCACATTTCCACTTTACTAGATCTGACCTCACTCTAAATCGCCTAATGCTACTTCTGAGTTATTGTTCAACAATTATAAAGTCATATTCAACCAAGAAAGTAGCATTGACAGAGGCAGTACATAATAGGCACTTATTATATTTCTCTCATACTTAGCTAGGCACTCATATACATACACTCATATACATGAGCAATGTTTAAATGTGGTCTTGTTGTGTATTTTACCAGGCACTTATGAGAAGAAAACTGCCAAAGCAGTAGTATTCAGAAGACTTACCATCACAAAGGTGTGCATTAACTGGATTAACTCCATAACCTGTTTTACAGGAGCAATTGTACCCTGCCAGCGTATTAATACAAATTTGCTCACAGTTGGATGTATTTGCAAAGCATTCATCAACATCTGTAAGAAACAGAGACAGATAAATCCATACTGTAATAGATTTTGACAAAATATTTATAAGCATTAATATAAACATATACCGGTAATTCTCACCAAAGCATTTTATCCCATCACCGGACAATCCATCGGGACAAGGTGAGCATGTGTAGCCATCATCAGGAGCAGAATTGTCTATACAGGATGATGTATTAAAACAGTTGTTCTCTAGACAAGCATTAAAATCCTCAGTGCAGAACTCCCCTGTCCATCCAGAAGAACAATTGCATGCTGCCGTCTGAAAAAAAAAACATTAATTACAGAGATTATTGTAAAACAGGCAACTATAATAAGGCAATTTAAATCTTAGTGAAATTTACCAGCATATTTTTAAAAAAAGGGGAGATAACAAATGTTATATAATGGCAAATGTTTAATGTTTGTCAAAAATGATTAAATGTATAAACAACCTATATTCAAGAACAAAAATTATTATACTGTTAAAAAAGAGTAATAATATTGGTTTAATGAAAGCAGACAAAAAAACTAACAATAGTCATAGTGAAGTCACATAAATAATTTATGTATTATGATAATAATTGTTGCCAACCCTTATCAAATAATAAATACATCAAAGAACAAAGAAGGGGTTTTGGGCAAAACTATATTATAAGTGAATAGTATATAATCCCGGAATCAAAGAGATCTGTCCCAATGTGTTCTAGACAATGAAAGCAGACATTACCATGAACTTGGAGTTGTTCATCTCACTCCTCAGCACGCCATTCTCATAGTCACAGTTTGCATTGTTGCTGCAGTTGCACAGTATAAATGTGAGGCCTAGCTCTGCGGTAGCTTTGGAGTTGTTAGCCATCACAGTTGCAAACACCGGTGTGGAAGAAGATGGCATCCAACTGAAAGTGCCATTTTCTGTAAAGAACAACAAGGAAATGTAATGTTACAGTTTTTTTAATATGAAGCTAGAAACGCCCTCTCATTGGGCTAACCTAGAAAGGTAATAACTTGTCGTATTACCTGTGCACATCATATTTCTATTTCAGTGAGGCCTGTAACGAGTGAGGAAGGAGCATAGGGGAAGGCCATCATGACTGGGCAGTCAGGGGGCAGATAGCATAGGGTTAAAAGTTTCGGACGAGAGTGAGTGAGAGGAAAGGTAGGGGGAAGGAGGGGGAGGAGGTTAAAGGAAGGACAAGAGTAGTTAAAATGGGCAGGAGGAGGAGGGACCCCCCCTTTCAGAGCGAGACAGCGTTCAAGAAAAGTTTTTCCCACCCTCCCTCCCATTTTAGTGCTTATGTGGTTGACAGTTTGGGTTTTTGATTGATGGTTTGGCTAGTAGGGCGGGCGGTTGAGGTCCTCGGGGGAAGTGTGCTGGTGGCAATATTTTGGTTAGGGTTCCATCTTTGGTATGGAATCGCTGGTTTGGGTTAATGGTCTGGTAAAGTGTTTTGGGGAGGGTCTGCACAAGAAAAGGATATATTCGTTCCCGAGCTGGGAGTATGGGCGGCTGGGAGCAACTGTCTTTAAGGTGCAGACCCCAAAAGGTATAAAGTGGTGGCCTTCGAGGACCTGCAACCAGTAAGAAAGTTGGGAAGGCAATATGGTTAGGATGTGTTATTGTTTATCTGGTACTTATTCTTTAATTATGGTGTTATTAAGTTATATTGGTTATTCTATGTATGCGTTTATTTATACTGTTTTATTGTTATATTGTTATTTAAATTTTATTGGATATTAAGGTATTTTGGTTATAATTCTGTTAATAAAAAGCCTACGGGCCATTTAAGCAATGCTTGGAGTGGTAATTCATTGGTGGGGGATTTAGATGTGGGGGTATTTAAGGGGGTGGGAGATTGGAAAAAAGGGGAAGGGCAAGTTTGTAAGGCGCATCTGCACGGCTATGGCTTGCCACAGTCATGTTTCTTTCTGATGAGATATACAGCATATTGTCACAATTGTGTTGTATCACTTGTAGCTTATCATGGCTTCATGCATACATGTAGCTAATTTACCAAATCTTTGCAATAGGCTATATACAGCAATAAACAAACCATATTCCAATAGTACAAGTGTATTTTAAAGTTCAAGCTTGCAAACTGAGGAAATAAGTAAATCCAAATTTTTTCATGCACTAAAACAGTCCTTAGTTCAGTAATTATGTATTTATTGTGGACAGTGACTAAATAGGATAGAACAAAGGCCTCCTGTTATAATAACTGTAATGTTGCAAATACTATAACTACATCTACATGTATCTGTTGAAACTGCCAGATCCTGGCAATGATGTTATATTGCTCTTGAATTCAGAGCAAAGATCTTATGTAGGCTGTGCTTACCTTTGTTAATTTGCAATTAAAACATATTGCAGGGTGTATGTTAGGATTGTCACTGTATATTCACAAGTCTGTAGATTTTTATTCAGCACCTGGCCACTGCTTTCTAGATGGACAGCACTGCTTCTGCTGCTGAACAACATGTTGTGGGAACAAGTTTGACACCAACGAAGCAGGATTTGGCTCAGACACGTAAGGTGCAAGAAGATTTTGGGTGCATCTTATCAGGCTTATGCATCGCATAGTTGTAACAGTTGGTGTTTGTTTTGCGTGCTATTTTTTGTAATTAAACTGTGAAGTACAGCAAAGGTATGTGAAGTGAAACCATGTTAACATCAAACAACCAATAGCCTGCAGGAGGAAATATACAAAAACAGCTTCTACTTTATACAATTTGTGTTTTATCTGAACTGAGGGGTCATTATATAAATATTTTACTGCAGTATATTTTACACATAACAGTTCTTTCTCCCCATCACATAAATACACTAGATAAATAAATCAGTCTTTTTTATCTTTCTCCATATTTGCTGCCACACCTACTCTGACCACTGTAACTGGAATCCATATGACAGTTCTTTCTAAACTCTATGGATTCAGTGTACATGCACATACAGTAAAACAGTTCAAGTAAGGTGATAAGGCCATTAAAGAATTATTCATGAGTATGTCATACCTGAAATGATGATCTCAGTAGATGCTGTTACTATACTAAACACAGAGTCTGCTGCAGAGTAGCTAACCAGAACTTGTTTACCCAAGGAGGTCTTGATAATTGCAGGACCAGTTATAGTTGGAGGGAAAGTATCTACATAAAAAATTATAACAAGAACAACACAAATGAACAACTAAAATACAAAACATTTTTACTAGTTAGAGTTCATAGTAAAAACTTTTTCAGTGATACCACCTCTATTTTTTCCTGTTTTTTAGTGGAACTATTACTTCTTGTTGTCAGCACAAATGTTTTCAGCACATATTTATAATTGTATCTGCATATACAGTTGTATTAGTTCCCATGCAAAGTTCCAAAAATACTTGCTGAGCCTCTCTGTGACGTCCACCCAATACATTTATTTGTGGTGGTGTGGCAACAATGCTGCACTACTCCTGATTTCAGAGTAGAGTTGCCAGTCCCAGTTTAGACAATCATGAATCACACATGACTTTATTTTAGTTGTACAAAAAAAAAACCTCCTACCTACTTGGTGGATGGTCCATTTACCCCTATGCCTTACACCTGTATACATCTCACACAGGTGGTGATGTAGACATCCACAGACCCCACCTCCTGTGACATCGGGGACTTAATGCAATGTGATTATGTGTATGAATGAAGAAATATTCCATTTAAATAAAAACCTGGAATGGATCCTGTCCAGGATTCAAAACATTTGCTGGCAAATGACTTTGAACAATCCTATTCCAGGTTTGCTGGATCACCCAGCTTCACTGATAAAAGTGTATCCTCTCCAGCCTTGGAGTGCTTTAATAAATCAGGCTCCTTAAACCAATGAACTACATTTGGGTCAGTGTATTTGATTTTCACACTTACCCATCAGACTTCTCCTGCTAGTATAAACAGAATCACTAGCCATTGTGCCAGTTCCCACAGCAAAGTTTCCAGTGCTCAGAATATCGTAGAGACAGTCTATATTTCCACTACAAGATTTATTTGCTTTTTGGATAGTGTCAGGGTCAGTGGATGTAAGGAGTTCATCAAGAAACATTGGAACAAAACTATTGTTGTTATAAGTATACCAGGATTCTCCAAGAGTTGCATTGTATAGGAATATTGTATTTTCAGGTGTTGTTTTCCCTAAAAGAAAAATCAAAATTTTACAGGAGTTAGCCTAAAACTAAGATAAATGTAGTCAGGTGTTAATTCTATCCTAAAGGAATATACTTTTATCTGAAAATAACATTTCCAAGAACTACGCACTGTATTTCAATGACTTCTGCACTGTAAATAAAAGATACTGGTTGAAATGTCTTTTTTCTCTTGGGGGTCCAATACATAGGAAAAAATACATTACTTTTGCAGTAGTGCCACCCTTTATGTTAAACAAACTAAATTGTAAAAATAAATATTATCTTACATGTCATGCCAAAGCTGAAGATCTGGGAGTCATTTAACTTTGTACCCTCATTAAATGGTAAAGTGTCTCCATCGGCAGACAAGAGATCATCAATTGGATTTCCATTAAACACCCCTGAAAAAATACATGTAAAAAACACATTTGATAAATAGTGAATTTACATAGTGACAGTGTGTTTCCAGTTACACAGGAATAGTTGGATCTCTGTAGTGTATGAGTACACCTAATAATTACTACCCTACATATAACACTTTTGTAGTGGTTAAAGCAGTGTATACTTACTTACTCAAAACAGCAAACTAGTAATTAGCATTTTTGTTAACTGGACTGTAAGGTGTTTTCTAGATTTTGCTCTTGGCCCACTATCGTGTACTGAGCTGTATTGTGTACTGAGTATTCCTGATATTATATGTACCAAAGATAGTGTTCCCTAATAGAGTTTATATATTTTTATACACATTATGTGTTGAGGTGTGTTTATTAGTTGTTCCACAATGATACAAGTCACTTACCGAGAAGACCTTCAGTCCTGTTTTGATATTTTGATTGCAATGTCACCACAAAACTCAAAATACCCAGATTAGCAGAACAAGAAACAGAAATGCCATTATCAAACAGGACTTTTGCTTCCCCAGTTTTTGTCTTTCCAAATCCCACATGATCAGCATAAGTAAAATTTTCTAAAAAACAAAAAAAAAAACAAACAAAATGAATCAGTTCTACTTATAATAATGTGTCTAATTGTAAAATTACTCCGAATCATTCAGCTTTATGTTTACTATTAATTTTTTGCCAATTTAGAAAAAGAGGAGTAAATTCCTCAACCATATTGTGAATATTGTGTATTATTTACTATGCAATTATTTAATCATTTGAAAAGAACATTCCTCTTTTTTTTGAATACTCAACCATGTACAGACAAAAAATAGGTTAAAGCAGACCTAAATTCACAGTATTCACTTTACTTTTTTAAGTGCAACACCGTTAAAAAAAAAAATGAGTGCAGCACCTCCCCCCAATTCTCAATCACCTAGGTGGTCAAGAATGAATGAGAGTGCAAAGCCTCCCAGGATACCTACGTCAGGCATCACAGGAGGCTCTTGGGTGCTCCTTCTGCAGATGCCCAAGCATCTCGGGCATGCGCAGAAGGAGCCTCTTTGCGTAAAAAGAAAAACAAAAAAAAAAGAAACATTTTCTGATTTAACATGCGCAGTGAGATTGTCAAATTTTTTTTTACAGCCTACGTCACCCCATCTCGCGCCTAGGTTGGGTTACGTAGGAAGAAGGAAGAAGAAGAGAAGATTGTGGCGCCCGGAGCGCCGGCTCTGGGATGAATCCCGGGATGACGGGGGACCCGATGCAGGACACCCCGGGAGCGATTGGACTGTCCTGTAGGATTGAAGGTAAGTCTATTTTTTTTTTTGCCGTTTTGGGTTAATTTGCTTTTTAACAGGAAAAGAGGCCATTTCATCCCCTTCCTTTTTAAAGGGTAAACTGAGAAGTCATCAGTCAGAATAAAAGTGAGATCATTTTACCTACCTGTGAGTTCAATGAAGGTCCCATTGTAGCTTACTATGGTTTCATTGGAATTCTGTAGGCTCCATTGAATCTAAAAATGTAAAGTTTAATCATCAGATTACTAAAAACATTACCCATTAGACAACATGGTTTCCTTCGTAAGTGTTATAAATACATACATACCTGGTCACCATAGATTGTAGATGCTGCCAGTGCCACAAAGTTTGTTGCATTGCTGGTTCTATCCCCAGTGAGAGCTGTGCGTCCTTGAAGTCTGAGGACAACTGTATTATACTCATCCCTCACATTGGCCAAAACAAATTCACCAAGTCCATTAAATGTATATTGCAAACCATCCAGAGTGTTAATATGAGGGTCACCATAGAGAAATCCTTCAGTGAAAAGAAACAAACAAATGATGAATGACGTTTTCTAAAATATGTTTTATATCTTTTATGGCAGTAAAGAAATCCTGAATATAATATATGTAATATGTAATATGTTCTTGCTATGGTCATTTTATATAATTTTGGGTAAAGAACTATAAACACAGTCATGGCTGGACAACAACTAAGATATTTGCTGGCTGGTTGTTAGGCTGAAGCAGGCAGACTTCATATTTTTCTCAGCACAAATTCCATTTTATAAACATTAGGTTCATTATGCCAGTAACAGGTGTATTATCTATCAAGTTATTATTTAATTTAATGATTTACATATATATGGGCTAAATAACAAATCTAGGGGCAACCTTGCATGCAACTACCCAAAAAAGTAGACTCTATACTGATAGACTTTAAGAAATTAGTTCTTCTACATACCTATGCGTGGAGGGATATAATTATCACAATAATCCAGAGGCCTTTTCTCCCTATAAAAGTTACACATGTAAGTGGACCCTGAAGACTTGCAACATGCATTGTAAGGGTCAATCTCTTCAACTGCAAAAAAAAAATTAGAGTGTGTAATAAACAATAAATCAGTGAATTAGCGATGTAATATTGTGTTCTATGATGATTTCATTTATTACCTTCATACAGTTGTCTTTGAGGAGGAAGGACTGTATTCCAGAAATAGTCACCATAAGCTTTTGGACTGGAGTAATATCTGAAAATGTTAAAAGAAGTCCATGGAGTTGGAAGGTATCTCTCCTTTTCACCATAAACAAGGGCACCAGTCCAGCCATTGTAGTAACATCTACTCCCAGAGCCATCTCTTGAGGGGAACATATTTTGTACTGCCAAGTATTTATCTGAAGAAGACAAATAGATAAAATGATATTACACTGGTTTCATTGATTCAAGAATTAGAGTTTTAGTCATTGTCAGGTACATAATTACTTGGTTGCATTGTTTATAAAGTCAGTAAGTAGTGATTAAATAACTTTTTTTTTTTCAACAAGGTATTTAGACAAGTATATTTACTTTACACCCATGGCTTTGTTGCATAGGAAGTGCTTTGTACTATAGACTATTAGCCAAAATCAAGCAGAGAGCTCCTTCTGACACTTAAATGTTCTTTTTTGACTTTTTATACTTGACAGCAAGATTTCTCGACCTTTTTAATATAAATAAACCCTTAAAATAACTTTGAGGTCATCAGGGAACCACTACGATAAATAATGTGGGGGTCACTAGGAAGAATACCTCCTACATTGCGAACCTGTAAGAAGAATATTACTCTTACAGATAGCCAAAAAATATTTTTGGTGAAAAACTGACCTGAGAGACACAATTTGTTCTTTACTCAAGGAAACCCTAGAAACCTCTGGAGGAACCCTAGGGTTCCATGCAACCATGGTTGAGAAACACTGTTTTACGGTATATAGAGTTTCTGGCCTTAGATGTCCAACAAATGTCTATATGCACGGAACTTGTTATTTGCTATTTAGAAATAATACTGCAGTTTTTGTATTGTGTCTTGTAATTTTTCTTTTCTGCTCAATTACCTAAATAAAGCTTTATTTTTAAGTTTTAGAGATACATTCTATCATTACCGGGTAATTGATAAAAACTGGTACAAATAATATGTAATTTTGTAAACATATTTGTCATATGCTTAATGTCATTTAATTATTACGTATACATGGAGCAGTTTCTGTGGGTTAAACATTGCACATTTTCCATTTGTTTAAGTTGTGTTCCAATTTAAAATACCAGTGTAAAATCTTACCAGCTGTCTTTTTGATATCAAAGCCATAGTACCAAATGTTGAATCCATCAGTAAAAGATGAGTCCCAGGTTGCCTGATTGTATGTGCAAGGACATGGTGATGTACTAGAGAGCCAGGATGGAGTTGTCTCTTTATAATACCAACTGAGACATTGTAGCCTTGAATTGATGGTGCTTTGACTGTTACTGTCCAGGCGATATGCCCACCTCCCTTTTTTACCTGGAAGAGTAATGCAGAGTGATATAAATAAAACTGTATGTGTTATAATTACAACCTCCCAAAGAACCTTCCATATTTCACCTGTGTTGTAGCCGATGTACTGATCTGGACGATATCTCTGCTGGATGCTTACAGATGCTTCTGTTTGTGGATCATTGAAGGCAGGGAATTTGTTGACATTACTTGCACTTGGGATTCCACTAAAAGAGGAGAATGGTTCTAAAATAGCTTGTCACAGTTTGCAATTGTATGCAATTAGGAATATTATTGTGGAATAAAACAGCTGTTTTGGAAAAACGAGAAAACACAGAGTATATTGTTTGGAGCTTTTACCTGTAATAGCCCATTTTTGGTAGATGGAAGTTGGTGAGAGAATTAAATTTCCACTTCATTTCTCCATCCTCAAAAAGGATTAGAGCAAAAGAAAAGATTCCATCAGTAGCCAAAATGACCTGGAAAGTATTTGTCTAAAAAAGGAAAAAAAATATTTGTAATCTCTGGTGTTGTTTAGACCATGTCTAAATTTATTCATCATTGTGTGCTAAGAATAAAACGTCTGTTAGGAATAGCCCTTGATCAAGTTCTTCCAAACGGATAACTAGGAAACTTTACATGTAAATATAATTGGTGACAATAGACAATACAGAAAATGTGTACTTTGCTGAGTAAATGTTTGTGAACTTGCACCACACAAAGCAAAATGACTCTACAGTTGTGGATTAGGCACCACCAATGCCACACGGTATGTATGAATTATCTGTTTTTACTGTATTTTTATCTACCTAATTTTTTATTGGCATATTATGACTTGTGTAATTTATTGTCAGGTTGTTTAATATCTCCTAATATACAACATAAGTATTTGAGTTTACCGTTAGGGGTAGTATTTACATATTTTCAATAAGGGTTTCATTTTGAGCAGGAACCTTGTTTGTTTTACTACATTTTTCTGTTCCTGTTGTTTAAAAACAAAAACAAGTATCATATCTGTTTGCTGAATTTAGCAATACTATTGAAATATGGACTTTGCATTTAGAACAATCTTGTTTGCAATATTGTTTAATAAATAGCCTTGTTTGATTAGATTGCATATTTGAATGCCCACTGACAATAATGCCTATTGACCCTTTTTGAAAGAACGTTCAAGATTTCATTTTGCATTCTAAATAATAATACACACAGGGAATTCAGCCCTTACAGTGTCTGAAAGCACTAACATAGGACAACCCTTACATTGTTGACTTGGGTTTTCCAATAAGCCTCTGAGTTATAAAATGCATTTGTGAATGGAGGAACTTTGTCCCATGTTATCTTGATGGCCCATAGAGCTTTAAACTGGACTGAGCTGAAATATGCAGCAAGAGTGCTCTCTAGTGAATCTTTGAAAGCTTTGTCCGCTTTGGTGGACTGAAAGTCATAAACCTGAGATAAAGAAAAAAAAACACACAATAGTCAAAATATTCCATGTATATGTTGATACCAGTTATTTAATAAATGTATGTATTTAATTCATGTACTTTACTTACACAACTTTCACACCATACCTTTATTTACAGCAGCATGAATGAACACAAGGCAAATCCTGTTGGCCTTACAAATGGTTATATTTATAAATAAATAACAGCATTTTTTTGTTTATCCCATTTATTAAGTGATGATAAGCCAAACTTTATGACCTCCAGCTTGTATTCACCACTTCAAAACTAGAGAATCGTTAGCCATAAAGAGGATTAGTGGTATTTGCCCATTTTTTGATGTAACACCAGCAAGTATTCATTAGCTTTACATTTCTGATTCTCAGCAATGTAAACAAATAGATCCCAATTGTCACTTAACGCTAATAAAGTACAACCATCAATTGCTGATCGCAATGAAAAAAAAACTGATTACCCATGAATAAATGTGGTATTACATTAGTAACAGTCAAAAAAAATGTTGAAAAAAGATTAATAATGGCTCCCATGACTGAATAAATATAATTAACACAGCTTATTTTTGTTTAGTAAGCTACATGGATACACACTTTGGTAAATGAACAGTTTCAGTAAATCAGTTCCAAAGTTTCAAATCTTAACAACTATTATTAGTAGTAACAATTGTTATAATGTTCTTAATTTGTTTTTTTTCTTAACAATGTAGGATTCAAGTGCTGTTTTGAAATGACACAGGGAAAGAAGCTATTTATCGATGAGGGTTCAGGTCCTTGTCACTGATGGCTGGGCATATTGCACTTAGCCCAGGGGTTCAAACAAACAGATCTTGTGTTCTTGATTTTGCTACATAGTGCTCTAAAGGGATTGTGGCAGATCACTGTAAATTATATGCTTCCACATAGTATTTGTATTTACATTTGAAGATGAGCGATGCCACATGTGGCATGTGAAGTTAAAAAATGTCAAGAAAAGTTGTCAGAGTTTTGAAAAATTCAAGCACCTAGGACAAATAAGAAGTTTGTGGTTTACTTAACTATGTACAACTATGCACATCCTTTTTAATAGCTTAAATGACATTACCTGATAATAGAGTTCCCCAAGACCTGAGACATCAACATCAGCCCAGAAGGCAGCTAGAACCGGAGGTGTGTATGGGTCATTGCTTCTGAAGTTTGTGTAAGGATAACTTAGTACATAGGTGGAGTCGTATGTGTTGCGTTGAAAAACAATCACACCATTATCTGTGAACTAGGAAACACAAAAAGTTTTATTATATGGTATAGCATTGGTATGTCTATCTCTGTCTTCTACAGAGGGCTGAAAAAGCTCCCAATAAAAGATGGTGTATGGTTAGCCAAAGCACCATTTTCTACTACTGCTAGTAGGGTCAGAGAAAGAGCATGGAGATAATCCATATACAAATAGGAATATAAAAGAAAGGAGGGCAGACAGTGATAGCAAAGACACATTTCTTTCTATTGCTAGTCAGGGACAGAGTTTAAAGATAATCTAGTCAGATAGAATATCTTTACAGAAAACTTATCTTGACGGATAGGTTAAAAAGTGTAGGGAGTGAAATCACAGCAATCATCTCAAGTCATAGGCGGGCATTTTCCTATTGTTGATAATAATTTCACTTGTTTTTCTCATTGTGTGACTGATAATCAAGATGATTTCAAGATGATGTTACACATTGTCCCATGTTCCTAACATTGGTCCAACAAAACCATCCCAGTGATTTTTCATCTAAAATATTAATTTTAAAACTTTTTATCAAAAAAATCTAAATGTTCACTTTGAATTTCCAAATCTGCATGGATTTCTTTACTTATCCAACTGAATTGATCTGATGCACAGATTTTCTGTTCTTTTTCTCCTTTAAAACACAAGCATTTGATTAGGGGTGTAACTAGAAATTTCAGTCCCAACAAAAAAGGCGGACTTCAGGATAAGCACGACACTGCTGCAACCTGCAGGACCCTGTCCTTCCTCCCACAACTACCTAGTAATTGGTTAGATGATATACAGGCACTAACATACAAAAACATGTTAAATAAATCCACATACAATAAACACACATCTGTCTTAAGTATCTTTTCTCAAATTCTTTCTTCATCCCCTGTAACCCACTGGCAATTAAAATAGGAAGGAAGTAGAGGAGGCAGGCAGCAATAAACCCATTAAAAGGAAAAACTATGCACAGCCCTCCATCCTCTCCTTTGGTATCCAATGACCTCATTGGTTGTCAGATTTTACTCATGTGTGAGTCACACATTATCCAATAGATTCCATAGCAATAAACACCTTGTGTTTGCCTAATGCTACCATAAATGCCATGTTTTGGGAGATTTCCATACATACATTACTTACATAAAGGTTGGTATAAAATGCAGAGTCAAATGGAAAACCAACAGGGACATTAATCAAAGGTGACACAAAGTCTCTGAGGCGCTTTGTTGCTTTATTGTCCCCTGCTGAAGGACCATAGCTGAACAAACGAATTTCTGAATTGAAGAAATCATAAAGATAATAAAATTAGTACTCGAGTGTTAGTATATTACAAAAATTGTATGTTTAAAAACAGCTGCAAATGATCAGTAAAAACCCATAATCATTCTTTTTTTTAATTAATTAGTTAACTATTAGCAAATATACAAAATAAACAGTAGAGAAAAAACAATGTTTGATCTATTTAAAATTCTATGCTGATCAGGTCATGAAGTTGATCAACACACTTACCAGTACAGGTAAAGCCATCTCCCTTATATCCACTGGCACAGGTACATGTGTAGGATCCAGGTGTATTAGTGCATATTGCATGCTGATCACAATTACTGAGGCCTTGCAAACATTCGTCCACATCTAGAAGAAACATTCACAATAAAATGCTTGCTGTCATCTGCACAAATTTACTACTTTTTGTAACCCACTAAAGGATCTAGTAACCTCTTACCTATAGTACAGTTCCTGCCACTCCATCCTTTCTGACACAGACAAGAGAAGGCATTCACTTTGTCTATGCACACTGCATTATTCTTACAGGGGGAGCTTACACAATCATCAATATCTATAGAGATCCAAAAAATGAATTACATTTTACACAGCAAACAATGTCTGCATTGCATGTAGATCAACAAACATGCTCCTTTGTATAGCTAATAATATATAGTTGAATTCTAAACTTAACAGCTTTGTAATTTGCCATATTTTAATATATAAATTAAACGTACAAGATGGCCTTGAGCAGCACCATCAATTTTTAATGTTGATTCTGCCCATCTCCTCCTGAACCTCGTACCTTTTTTTGTGATCATTTTTAATTGCCAACCTCATTGGCCTTTTATTTTATTACTTTATTTTAGGAGCACAACCCTATTTTTTTTGTTGGCAAGTTAGGCCATCTATGACTCAGGTGAACAATACAAAAATACAATGGGGAGGAAGTAGATGAGATGCACCTCATTGTAAAATTAAATGAAAGGATCCAAATATTTAATTTTCACCAGAAATACCTATTCATGTTTACTTTGCACAATAGTTAAAACAAACAGGAAATATGTTCTGATAAGCAGCACTTACCAATTTCACATATTCGTCCAAAGTATCCCACAGGGCATAAACAGGAGAAGGAATTTAGAGAACTTACACAAGTTGCACCATTCCAACAAGGATTGCTGAGACACAGGTTTATAACTGTCAGGAGAAAAAGACATTTCATACATTTTCTGTATTAAATGATTTTACCAAAAGTAAGTTAACTTCTATATCAGGCCACATTCTCTTTCCGAATAGGGAAATTAGATTTCAAGTGTCCATAACTAATGCTGGTACAGTCGGTGTTCAAGTATATTTAAACTGTAAACTGAGTAAATATCATTTAAGCTCAGTTTTAGGCTTACCAGATAAAAAAACACAATATCATTTTTTTACAAGCTTGGTGTGTTCACTTTATGAATTTTGGGTGTTTTCAATAATTTAGGAAAAAAAATATTAGATTTACTATTGCTCCGTTGCTCTCCCGCTCCCCATCTGCATAGAGCAGAACTGTGCTGTATGTACAGCACTGGCTCATGCATTTTGCAGTGCTAGTTGTTGGAAAGGATCGTGAAAGATCCTTTCCAACGACTATTATTGCACGTGCGGCTTTAGTCATGCGGTGGGTTAATTCACAAACAGAAGTTTTCATTGAAAGATTGTGTGATAATTTAATTGTTAAGAGGTAAAATCAATGAACTGTGTAACTTATTAAGTAGTTACTCAGAGAGCATTAGAAGGGCTTTCACAGCAAATGGGGTAAAACATTTATATAAACAGGCTTTCAGTTTTCTGTATTTGAAATAATTTGCAAAACTTTGTATTTTTACACTTTAATATTAGGGACTTCTTTGTGTAAATCACAATACTTCCAACTTGTAATGGTACAAAACAAGAGAGACAGGGTGAAGATTTATGCAAAGCATAGTAATGAGTGAACTGAAATATAACAAGATAAAGTGAGACCATTTTCAAAGTGTTCAAAATGTGATCAAGTGTATTTGGGTACAAGTTTAGTCCTGGAAAATGAGCTTTCTAAAGTTTTTTTAACTACTCAGGCACAAAAAGAGTTTGTATTTGTTGTGCTAAACTCCACACTTACATTCACAAGTACTGCCATTTCCTTTATATCCCTTCCCACAGGTACATATGTAAGAACCTCTTGTATTTGTACATACAGCATTGGCGTCACATTTTGCAGTTCCATGGGAGCATTCATCAATATCTAAAAATAAAGTATGACATTTTGTGCAAAAAACACTTATTAGCATTCAGTAAATCAATATTTCAGAACTGCAATAAGCAAAATTTAGATATACAGTATATGCTGCAACACTCCAAATAAAGATTTTAGTTTGTTTCAAAGCAGAAACAAACCTTGTTTTAGGAAATAAACGATTAGGCTCCACCTATTTCACAACACAAGGGCATAAGAACTTCAATGTAAATTAAATGCTGTCTATTGCAACTGATTATGGTACAGGGAAAGGGAAATTTTGCAGTGCAGGTAAAGAAAAGAATTTCATTTACATTTCTGGTAATTTTTCACCATTAGACCCACCAGTTAATACTTGGTCACCTCAATGGTAGAAAGAGAAATGATGAAACAGGAACAAGCACTGATACACCGTGTAGGTAGATTTCCTTACCTTCATCACATGTTCTTCCTTGCCAACCAGCAGGACAGAGACAGGAGAAGACATGGTATCCATCAATACAAGTTCCTTGATTTTTACATGGATTTGAGACACAATCATCAGCATCTGTAAAAAAAAACAAAAAACACATGTATTTAAGAAAGGTAAAAAAAGACTGTTCACCAAATGTCATCAAGGGCTATAATAATTCTTATTTCTATAACAACATAGACCATAACATTTTATCTTTAAATTAATTTAGGTAAAAGTTCTGATGGATGTTTGTTAATCTTACATCAGAAAACGTTTGGATGTCCAAATATTTTCAGGTGGACTTTTGATGGATCTCTTTGATAAGAAGACAATGACAATGTCCCCTGATAAAGGAGTCCCACAAATCATCCTGAGACCCTCATTGTGACATGGATTTGTAAGAAACTTATGAAAATGTCAGATGCTTAGCCACTATGCTATGGTCCCATCCATCAGCTCTGGGCCACTACAGCAAAAAATAGTGACGCAGAAGCTCTAGATGAAGAAGTATCTGACACTTGAAAAGAGCAGACCGAAGACATGGTGCCAAATGGATAAGATAATTTTTTTCTTAAACTGAGAGCAAGGCTTTAATAAGATACAGGCATTCATTTGGGGATTTAAATACCGCATCAATTTTACATGTAAAATTTTATCTTTTGAAATATATCATACCTGTTGTTGTAGTGGTAGGCTTCTGTGTTGTTGTTGTTGTTGTAATTGTTGTAGTTGCAGGAGTGACACTTGTACTGGTTTTGTTTGTTAAAACCTGATAGGCTGTTGTTGGTTTACTAGCTGTTAAAAGAAGGGTAAAATACATTTTATGAAAACTGTAGTTGTAGACTCCATTCACAAACATTTGTAATGTATACACAGAGAAATTTTATATCTTTATCAATAAACCTTTAGGCCACCTAATTAGTTTGAATTAATGTGTATGTCCAGGCAAACATTTTTACCCTTGTTGGGACTTTATTTTGTATGGTAACATGAATTATTTATTTTTAATAATTATAATAATTATTATTTATTTATTTTTAATTTAATTTATTTACTTTATCCATTCAAAGATATCAAACACTATTTTTGATGAAGACTTACTAAAATTTTCACCTGTAGTTTTAGGAAGTGTGCTGGTTTCTGTGATGGAAAAAACAGAAGATGTACTAGGTGATTCTGTAGTTGAAGCTGCAGAAGTACTGGATTCTGAAGTTAATAAAGATGGCATAGACTGTGGAACAGAGGAAGCAGAATTACTGACAAACTTTGCAGTATACAATGAAGATGTGCTAGATTCTGATGAGGAAAACCTAACTGATGTGCTGGAGGCATCTGTAGATGCTGAGGAAAAAATGGTAGGTTCATATTTAGTGGATGAAAGCCCCGATATGCTTGTTACAGAACTTGTAATTAATGTTTCTTTACCGGTTGCCTTTGGTGGTGTTAAATGTGAAGTAGTAGCTGGATTTGTTGAAAAATTTTCAGAAGGAAAAAAATCAGTAGACTGATTAAATGTTGGGGAAATTTTGAAACTTTCAACAGTTGTTTCAGTGAACATAGTTGTTTGCATTTTTGATGAGGACTCAAAACTAGTTATTTTCTCAGTAGATGAAGAAGCAGGTGTTCTAGTGATCTCTGAGGTATACCTTGGGGCTATGCTAGATTCTAATGAAGAAAACACAACAAAGGTATTGGAGGTCTCTGTAGATGAGCCTGGTGAAATGCTTGCTGTTGAAATGAACACAGAAGGAGAAGTCAGTGCTTCCATAGATGTATAGTCAATAGTTGTATCATACTTAGAAGTTGACAGCTCAGAAATGCTTGTTGGTTCTAAAGTAGAAGACATGGTTTTACTTGATGTTGTGGATGAGACTGTGGAAATACTTTCTGTTGATGTGAAGAGGGATGATGAAGTCACTGCTCCTGTAGATGTAAAGACATTAGTTGTTTCATGTTCAGATGTTGATTGCTCGGATATGCCTGTTGGTTCTGAAGATAAAGTCATAGTTTCACTTGATGAATCCTTACTTGATACCTTTCCTGATGTTAATTGTGATGCAGTAGCTGGCACAGTTGAGAAACTTTTAATTGAAATGTATTCAGTAGAGTGTTTAAATGTTGGAGAAGAATTGGCATTTTCAACAGTTGTTTCAGTGAACATAGATGTATGTAACTTTGAAGATGGTTCATAGGTAGATATTTTCTCAGTAGAAACAGCTTCAGATGTTCTAGTGTTATCTGAGGTATACATTGGGGCTGTGCTAGATTCTAATGACGAAAACACTACAAAGGTACTGGTGGTCTCTATGGATGAGACAGGCAAAGTGCTTGTTGTTGAAGTGAGCATATAAAGAGACGTCAATGGTTTCGTAGATGTAAACCCATTGGTTGTTTCATATTTAGAGGATGACAGCTCAGAAAGGCTTGTTGGTTCTGAAGTAGAAGACATAGTTTTACTTGATGTTGTTGATGAAACTGTGGAAATACTTTCTGTTGATGTGAAGAGGGATGATGAAGTCACTGCTTCTGTAGATGTAAAGTCAATAAATGTTTCATGTTTAGATGTTGATTGCTCGGATATGCCTGTTGCTTCTGTAGGTAAAGTCATAGTTTCACTTGATATTTCCTTACTTGTTTTAATTCCTGATGTTAATTGTGACGCAGTAGCTGGCACAGTTGAGAACCTTTCAAGTGAAATGTATTCAGTAGACTGTTTAAATGTTGGGGAAGATATAGCATTTTCAACAGTTTTTTTAGTGAACACAGTTGTTTGTAACTTAGAATATGGTTCATAGGTTGATATTTTCTCAGTAGATACAGCTTCAGATGATCTAGTGTTATCTGAGGTATACATTGGGGCTGTACTAGATTCTAATGAAGAAAACACAACAAAGGAACTGGTGGTCTCTGTAGATGAGACTGGTGAAGTGCTTGTTGTTGAAGTGAACACAGACGGAGACTAGATTCTAATGAAGAAAACACAACAAAGGAACTGGTGGTCTCTGTAGATGAGACTGGTGAAGTGCTTGTTGTTGAAGTGAACACAGACGGAGAAGTCAGTGATTCTGTAGATGTTAAGTCATTAGGTGTTTCATATTTAGAGGTTGACAGCTCAGAAATGGTTGTTACTTCTCAAGTAGGAGCCATGGTTTTACTTGATGTTGTTGATGAGACTGTCGAAATAGGTTCGGTAGATGTCATGAGGGATGGTGAAGGAACTGCTTCTGTAGATGAAAAGTCATTCGTTGTTTCATGTTTAGATGTTGACAGATCAGAAAGGCTTGTTGGTTCTGAGGTACAAGAAATAGTTTTACTTGATGTTGTTGATTAGACTGTGGAAATCCTTTCTGTAGGTGTGAAGACCGATGATGAAGTCACTGCTCCTATAGATGTAAAGTCACTAGATGTTTCAGGATTAGATGTTGATTGCTCAGATATGCCTGTTGCTTCTGTAAGAAAAGTCATAGTTTCACTTGATGTTACTTTACTTGTTTTATTTCCTGATATTAATTGTGACGGAGTAACTGGCACAGTTGAGAAGCTTTCAATTGATATGTATTCAGTAGACTGTTTAAATGTTGGTGAAGTCATAGCATTTTCATCAGTTACTTCAGAGAACATAGTTGTTTGTAACTTTGAAGATGGTTCATAGGTAGATATTTTCTCAGTAGACAGAGCTTCAGATGTTCTAGTGTTATCTGAGGCATACATTGGGGCTGTGCTGGATTCTAATGAAGAAAACACAACAAAGGTACTGGTGGTCTCTGTGGATGAGACAGGCAAAGTGTTTGTTGTTGAAGTGTACACATAAGGAAACGTCATTGGTTCCTTAGATGTAAAGTCATTGGTTGTTTCATATTTAGAGGTTGATAGCTCAGAAAGACTTGTTGGTTCTGAAATAGAAGACATGGTTTTACTTGATGTTGTTGATGAGACTGTGGAAATGCTTTCGGTTGATGTAAACACTGATGATGAAGTCACTGCTTCTGTAGATGTAAAGTCATTAGTTGTTTCATGTTTAGATTTCGATTGGTCGGATATGCCTGTTGCTTCTGAAGGTGAAGTCATAGTTTCACTTGATGTTTCCTTACTTGTTATATTTTCTGATGTTAATTGGGATGCAGTAGCTGGCACAGTTGAGAAACTTTCAAGTGAAATGTATTCAGTAGGCTGTTTAAATGTTGGAGAAGTTTTGGCATTTTCAACAGTTGTTTCAGTAAACATAGTTGTTTGAAAATTTGAAGATAGTTCATAGGTAGATATTTTCTCAGTAGAAAAATCTTCAGGTGTTCTAGTGATCTCTGAGGTATACATTGGGGCTGTGCTAGATTCTAATGAAGAAAACAAAACAAAGGTACTGGGGGTCTCTGTAGATGAGCCTGGTGAAGTGCTTGGTGTTGAAGTGTACACATAAGAAAACGTCAGTGGTTCCGTAGATGTAAAGTCATTGGTTGTTTCATAATTAGAGGTTGACAGCTCAGAAATGCTTGTTGGTTCTGAAGTAGTAGACATGGTTTTAGTCGATGTTGATGAGACTGTGAAAATGCTTTCTGTTGATGTGAAGAGGGATGATGAAGTCACTGCTTCTGTAGATGTAAAGACATTAGTTTTTTCATGTTTAGATGTTGACTGCTCAAATATGCCTGTTGCTTCTGAAGTTAAAGTCAAAGTTTCACCTGATGTTTCCTTACTTGTTATATTTCCTGATGTTAATTGGGATGCAGTAACTGGCACAGTTGAGAAACTTTTAAGTGAAATGTATTCAGTAGTCTGTTTAAATGTTGGAGAAGTCATAGCATTTTCAACAGTTGTTTCAGTGAATATAGTTGTTTGTAACTTTGAAGATGGTTCATAGGTAGATATTTTCTCAGTAGTCACAGCTTCAGATGTTTTAGTGTTATCTGAGGTATACATTGGGGCTGTGCTAGATTCTAATGAAGAAAACACAACAAAGGAACTGGTGGTCTCTGTAGATGAGACTGGTGAAGTGCTTTGCTTCTGTAGATGTAAAGTCATTAGTTGTTTCATGTTTAGATTTTGATTGCTCGGATATGCCTGTTGCTTCTGAAGGTGAAGTCATAGTTTCACTTGATGTTTCCTTACTTGTTTTATTTCCGGATGTTAAATGGGATGCAGTAGATGGCACAGTTGAGAAACTTTCAAGTGAAATGTATTCAGTAGACTGTTTAATTGTTGGAGAAGATTCGGCATTTTCAACAGATGTTTCAGTGAACTTAGTTGTTTGAAAATTTGAAGATAGTTCATAGGTAGATATTTTCTCAGTAGAAACATCTTCAGGTGTTCTAGTGATCTCCAAGGTATACATTGGTGCTGTGCTAGATTCTAATGAAGATAACAAAACAAAAGTACTGGGCGTCTCTGTAGATGAGCCTGGTGAAGTGCTGGGTGTTGAAGTGTACACATAAAGAGACGTCAGTGGTTCCGTAGATGTAAAGTCATTGGTTGTTTCATAATTAGAGGTTGACAGCTCAGAAATGGTTGTTGGTTCTGAAGTAGTAGACATGGTTTTACTCGACGCTGATGAGACTGTGGAAATACTTTCTGTTGATGTGAAGAGGGATGATGAAGTCACTGCTTCTGTAGATGTAAAGTTATTAGTTGTTTCATGTTTAGATCTTGAGAGCTCCTATATGTCTGTTGCTTCTGTAGGTTAAGTCATAGGTTCACTTGATGTTTACTTACTTGTTTTATATCCAGATCTTAAATGAGATGGAGTATCTGGCACAGTTGAGAATCTTTAAACTGAAATGTATTCAGTAGACTGTTTAAATGTTGGATAAGAGTACGCATATTCAACAGTTGTTTCAGTTAATATAGTTGTTTGTAAGTTTGAAGATCGATCATAGGTAGATATTTTCTCAGTAGATACAACTTCAGCTATTCTAGTGATGTCAGAGGTATACATTCGGGCTGTGCTAGATTCTAATGAAGAAAACACAACAAAGGAACTGG
>NC_092861.1:57938702-57940182 GCF_032062135.1 Pyxicephalus adspersus
TGTGACGCAGTAGCTGGCACAGTTGAGAAACTTTTAAGTGAAATGTATTCAGTAGACTGTTTAAATGTTGGAGAAGTCATAGCATTTTCAACAGTTGTTTCAGTGAACATAGTTGTTTGTAACTTTGAAGATGGTTCATAGGTAGATATTTTCTCAGTAGATATGGCTTCAGATGTTCTAGTGTTATCTGAGGTATAGATTGGTGCTGTGCTAGATTCCAATGAAGAAAACACAACAAAGGTACTGGTGGTCTCTGTGGATGAGAAAGGCAAAGTGCTTGTTGAAGTGAGCACATAAGGAGACGTCAGTGGTTCCGTAGATGTAAACCCATTGGTTGTTTCATATTTAGAGGTTGACAGCTCATAAAGGCTTGTTGGTTCCGAAGTAGAAGACATAGTTTTACTTGATGTTGATGAGATTGTGGAAATGCTTTCTGTTGTTGTGAAGAGGGATGATGAAGTCACTGCTCCTGCAGATGTAAAGTCACTAAATGTTTCATGTTTAGATGTTGATTGCTCGGATATGCCTGTTGCTTCTGTAGGTAAAGTCATAGTGTCACTTGATATTTCCTTAATTGTTTTATTTCCTGGTGTTAATTGTGACGCAGTAGTTGGCACAGTTGATAAACTTTCATGTGAAATGTATTCAGTAGACTGTTTAAATGTTGGAGAAGATATGGCATTTTCAACAGTTGTTTCAGTGAACATAGTTGCTTGTAACTTTGAAGATGGTTCAGAGGTGGATATTTTTTCAGTAGATGCAGCTTCAGATGTTCTAGTGTTATCTGAGGTATACATTGGGGCTGTGCTAGATTCCACTGAAGAAAACACAACAAAGGTACTGGTGGTCTCTATGGATGAGAAAGGCAAAGTGCTTGTTGTTGAAGTGAGCACATAAAGAGACGTCAATGGTTTTGTAGATGTAAACCCATTCGTTGTTTCATATTTAGAGGTCGAGAGCTCAGTAAGGCTTGTTGGTTCTGAAGTAGTAGACATAGTTTTACTTGATGTTGTTGATGAGACTGTGGAAATGCTTTCTGTTGATGTAAGGAGCGATGATGAAGTTACTGCTTCTGTAGATGTAAAGTCATTAATTGTTTCATGTTTAGATGTTGATTTCTCAGATATGCCTGTTGCTTCTGAATTGAAAGTGATAGTTTCACTTGATGTTTCCCTACTTGTTTTATTTCCTGATGTTAATTGTGACGCAGGAGCTGGCGCAGTTGAGAAACTTTCAAATGAAATGAATTCAGTAGACTGTTTAAATGTTGGAGAAGATATGGCATTTTCAACAGTTGTTTCAGTGAACATAGTTGTTTGTAACTTTGAAGATGGTTCATAGGTAGATATTTTCTCAGAGGACACATCTTCAGGTGTTCTAGTGATCTCTGAGGTATACCTTGGGGCTGTGCTAGATTCTAATGAAGAAAACACAACAAAGGTACTGGTGGCCTCTGTAGATGAGACTGGAGAAGTGCTTG
>NC_092861.1:57945808-57948768 GCF_032062135.1 Pyxicephalus adspersus
GCACCGCAGACATGTAATAAAATTATCATTAGGATTTACTTTTGACAATTTCCTCTTGTCTGCAGACCCAATACAGAAGTAGAAAACTAGATAAAAAGAAATGTGATGACATTAGATCTAGACACTTTCACTTTCTAGAGGGGATTAAAAATTGATTTGCTGACTTTTTAGGAGCAGTAAATTTTGCAGGAGGAGGGGGGGGTGGGGGTTCAGAGGGAATCTAAAAAAAATCAGCAGTTAACTTCAAAATAGGCATTTTCCTGACTATACCTTTACTTTGATTCGCACAATCAAAAATTTATTTAGGTTGGGGACACAAGCACCTATCAGTGTTGATCATGATACTGTGTTTAGGGGTATTAAATCAAAAAGTTAATATCTGTATGTTCCTAAATCTCCTCACTTTCGCTCATCCATTCTTTGTGGCTCACATTTCCTAATATTTTGGCTGGAATTTATTTATTTGATTTGCCTTCAGAATAGTAAATACAGCAGCCAGTAAGTCCTTGGCATATGAGCATACACAGTATATATACATTTAGGGGGAAAACATCATCAGTGCTATAGAAAATAACATAATAGAATGCCCAGTGGTTTTACTAGCCACATCTTTGCCACCATGGAATCCTGTGAATCCCCTGTGAATCCTCGTGTTATAACTTTCTCGATCTTCCGATGGATTTGCGAAATCGGTTCACCGAAACTTTGCAAACCTATCAGAAGTTCGAGGAAATTTTCGCAGGATTGTCAGAGACATTCTCATCCCTAATATATATATATATATATATATATATATTACTACAATTCTTATGACTATGCCAACCTACCTAACAGCTCTTTACATTCCAGTATAAATGACTTACATTATTCCTATTCTTTTATTAATTGTCACAATTGTAAAACATAAAAGGCAAAAAAAACAGATGTGCAAAAGACCTGTTTTAATTAAATAGCTTTAGAAAATGTGAATATTAATGTTTAGGCAGTGCTAATGTGTAGCCATCTTTGTCTGACCAGATAGGAGATTCTCTCATGTCTGTCATAAAAAAAATATTGACAAGAGTCCTGCTAATGTAGATTACATATTTTAGGTAAAGGGGAGGGTGTCAAATCTACAAGCAGAAGAAAAAAAAAACGACCCAACAAACCTTAACTTAATAACCTGAAGTCACAGGGTAAGTAGAAACTATACATTTCAAAATTTAATAATATATTTGGTACTACCACAGATTTAGAAATAGAAAATACAAAAATCTCACATAAAACAGTTTTTTGTCCCAACCATACCCGTTATTTATTGTAAAAAGTTTATTATTTAAGGGTCTAACACTAAGCCCTTGTTCCTATCCACATTGAGGAATCTGTTATCACACGGGTACTCATTTTCAAACTCATTTTCATTAATTTTCAAAAGACACATACAAGTTGGATTGTTATGAACAGAGTGATTCTCTAATCTATTCCTTGCTTTATTTACTGATGTCTGTTAAAGAAATGTTGAACGTGCTAATCCTGGCAATCGAAAACTGGAGTTGAGGACCCCCTGCTTCGATCCCCGAATGCTATAAGTATGTACCGTCATATAATAAGGCAACTATTTATAGTTCTGTGAAGCACAATATAAGAATCTAGCTGGATATATTTAAGATCTACAGGGGGTTATTCTTGAACACCCTTATGTTGATGGTCCATGAAAGTTACCCCAAATCTAATTTGTACCAGCCATTCAGAGAATGTGCACTGTACCCTTAAAGAATTATTAGTGCTGGCTGTAAATGTTATTATTTCACATTTAAATATTACACTTGGAAGATCAACTAATACCTTCTGGGTATATATCATGAGCCATCATCATTTATTGAGCATAAAAGGATTCAGACACTTCAGTAGCATACTTCTATGCAAAGATTTCCTGCAACTTTACTGGTCAACAGTATGCCACATTTATAACTATGGTGATGTATATCATATATAAATAAATAAAAATAGGAAATATATATCGGAGTCCAAATAAGTCAGATTGTTGCCATATATGGCAGTCGTGCCCCTTTTTTTTATAGAAACGAGTCTACCACAAGTATTTATTTAAAACTTAGGGTATGTTTAAGAAATTTTCCTTAAATACAGTTTGACAACAGTAGTTGTTTTTGGACTTTACTGAGAGAACTAGACTAATAGCTATACAAATATATAGCAAAAGACTTTGCTACCAAGCAAAACAGTAGTAAAGTCCAAGAACAATAGTATCTAAAGTTAGACAGGTGTCTTATCTTAATAAAGTGCAATATGTACCTGCCAACCAAAATATCAGAATAGCTAATCCAGATCCATAGCAACAAATGTCTCATTTCAATGTTAATATGGTGAAGAAGTAGGGGTTAGAACCCAGTAACTAAATTTGTTTCGGTTACCTAGCCAGCTGCTTTAGGAAAGCAGGAAGCCTATTTAGTAGACCCCCAGCTGGTAGAAATGCAAGAGTGACTCATATATGATTACCGAAATGTATAAATACTTTATTGTGTTGTATCCATTGGTCATTTAAATATAACTATAAATAATGTGGCGCCAAAGATTGGGGTTTTCAGTTTAAGTATTTAAATTTAAATACAATAAATACTGAAAACATCAGTGCAGCATTAGTCAAATGATGTCAATGATGAGTCAAATGTCACTTGCGTTTACCAAATATTACCTTGCTATATGAAGTATGTGTTTTACATTGCATTAAAAGTTACCATTGGATGGTGTATATGTAACAATACTTCCCTATAATCTTAGTTTATTCAAGTGTGCACATTTTTATCTAAAAGCTGGTATATATTAGGAAAATGACCCCGGTAGATGTGCAAACAGTCATTTCTAATTGAATGGCACTCCATTGTGCTTTATAGTACAGTTCACTATTGCAGAAATGTCCATAATGGACACTGGGGAAAAGGGAAGTCTTCAAACTTCTCAGT
>NC_092861.1:57951595-57969369 GCF_032062135.1 Pyxicephalus adspersus
CATCATTTCAGACCCTGGTGTTTCGTAGCAAAACCTACAGATAAATACTGGTTCTTCTAGAAATGTATCATGTGTGTTGCAGGTCTCTCGGCTACCAAAAGCCGTACACAGACTCATGGTTCCAGAGGACAATTCTACTCAATGTTGGGTGTGACAAAGCCCTGGGCCAGGTCAAACCAAATTCTGCTAGTAACAAATACTTCATAGGAGCATGCAGACAGATTATAACAAATAAATTTACTTTAAACAGCAGCAAAGGCAAAACATGTTCAAAAGCTATTTCATATAAGACTAGCTTACCAGGCTTTACTAATGTAGTAAATGTGCTATAAAAATATATTAGAAAATAAACAGAAACTGATATCACAAGACCTTATATATAAAATATCATGTAACACTTCTAAAATATTAGCTATATTAGTCATATAGTGCAAAGCCATATGAATGTAAAAAAAAAATGAGATAAAAAAAATAAATAAGAAAAAGCACTTTAAATTATTAGCTAATACCTTGTTTCTATCTTTATAGCTCTGTGGGTTACTACACTTTATTAAAAAGTTTGCACTACTTTGTAGTAAACAAGATTGCAGTTTGCAAAATAATACTTTATCTACTGTACAGAAATGCAAAGTAAGTAAAAAATAGAGTAATTCACTTTTGCAAAAATTACAATTTCAGTTGGATGTTCTTGGTAATAACACTATGATTTATCAATAAAAAATTAAAGTATAAAGTATCGGTAATTTTGCATTCTTACCTGTAGCAGAACCTAAACATGATGTATGGGTCCCAAACCATAACATTATTAATATTATAAATCTTTTATGTTTTTTCTTCATTCTATATCCAAACTTCTAGCACTGTATTGTAGAAACTCAAGCAGTGCTCAGCAGGTGGACATGTATCACACAATGGGACTGATGCTATGCTAACTGCTTCTTGCCTTGTTAGTAATTTTACCTGAAGGCGTCAGGGGAGCAGGGGAATTTGCTGCCCATTGTTACCTGACTACAGTAGAGGCTATAGTCCTTAAAAGGAACTACTGTCAGATATGGGATTTTAATTTTAGATGTAAGGGAAGTTGCTAATAAATAAGCCAAGTAATCATCTCCATTTAATATGGAAGTTTCTATATTTAGCCATCTTGTTTGGGTGTTAAGAAAAAGGCATTTCTCCAGCTGATCTAATAGAGAAGCAAAGTAATAATCTTGGATCAATGGTAGTCCCACACCCCCTACCTTTCTCTGACGTATAAGAAAACGACTAGCTATTCTAGGCCTTTTGTAATTCCAAATAAAGTAATTCAATGAGTTTTGAATAGTTATGAAAAATTGTATAGGGAGAACTATAGGTAAAGTTCTAAATAAATATAAAATTTTAGGTAAAAGAGACATTTTGAAAGCAGATATTCTGCCTATCCAGAGAGTTCAATAGTACTTAACTTTTTTAGTTTATCTTGTATTGTTTTATGTAGGGGTGAAAAGTTGTATTTGTAGGTGTCAACGCTAGAGTACGATAATTATATATCAAATTATACAAAGAGAAATAGTAATCTTTAAATGCATTCACAATGTCTTGTGGGTTGGACGACCTAGCTTTAGTAAGGGGGTGGAGAAAGTGGGCTATTCTGTTTTTGGCCGCTTTAGATTTTAATTGGTTAGCTAATAGCTTACCAGATTCGTTGGCTTGACTATAGTATCTAGATTTTAATATTCTATACAATTTTTCCTGTTTGGAAATCAACAAGAGTCTTAATTGATTTCTACATTTGAAAAGGTATTCCGAGATTGAGGCAGTAATTTGAGACTTGTGTATTAGTTCTAATCTAATCTGGTCTCCAGGTTTGCGAAAAGAAAGGTATTATTTCTCCAGAGCCGAGCTGTATGGAGAGTACTACTGGAGTATGGTCAGACCATGTAATGTTGTGGATGACAGCACTTTTAACCATTTGAAGAGACCATTTATCTAATAAAAATAGATCAATTCGTGAATAGGATTGGTGTGGTTTAGAATAAAAAGTGTAGTCTTGTTCAGAAGAATGTAGGCATCTCCAGGTGTCATGTAAGTCTTCTTGTAAGAAAAGTTGTGCTAAGGTAGGTCTTGATTTGACTTTCTTGATGGATCTATAGAGGTCTAAGTTCGGGATACAGTTAAAGTCTCCGCATATAAGTAAAGATCCTTGTTGTTGTTTTTTTGCTTTTTTAACAACTTTTTTAATGAAAGCGATTGGCCGATCGTTAGGAGCATAGATATTCAAAATTGTTCGTAGAACATAATTGATTGAGGCTACTAAAATGATATATCTGCCTTGTTTATCTGATTCCATATGGATTAAAGAAAATTATACATTTGCACTGACAGCGATTAAAACTCCTCTTTTTTTTGAGTATATCTTGAGTAGAAGATATGAGGAAATTTGTTATTGGAAAATTGTAGTGTTTGCTACATTGAAATGTGTTTCTTGTAGGCATAATATGTCACATTTCAATTTTCCAGCGTCATCCCATAATGCTCTACGTTTAAAAGGGCTGTTAACGTTTAATGCTCTACATTTAAAAGACCTTTAACATTCAAGGATAGAATGTTGAGAACCATTGTTGGAAAAGGTTTGCATGCTGTGGTAAATAGCACATTGCAGTGCCTTGCAAACTTTTTGTAAGGGTAACCTGTGAAACCTCAAAAAGGAAAAAAAAACAAAAATACCAAGTGAAAGGCACAAAAAATAAGATAAAAGGGAGGAAAGATAAAAATCCCATATCTATACTCAATAGACGCTATGGTATGGAAGCCTCTCTCGGTAGTCTCATATCCTCCTTTGGCTCATTCTCCTCCCTGTTGGTGTTCCCCAAGGTTCAGTTCTTGGACCGGTCCTCTTTTCTCTGTACACCTCCTCTCTCGGTAGTCTCATTTCCTCCTTTGGCTTACAGTACCATCTGTATGCTGATGACACTCAAATCTGTCCACCCCTGACCTGTCTCCCTCAGTCCTGGATAAGGTCTCATGCTGCCTGTCTAATAATAATAATAATAATAATAATAATATTTCCCAAAATTAGATAACCCCATCAACTAGGACCCCATCGTGGAACCCAGCTTCCGGTTTTGCACCTTAACAATAATGCACATGGCGCTATATAAATCCTGTTTAATAATATTAATAATAATGGTATTAGCATGGAAAAAACTAATCAAGTTATCTGATTCCTTAGAGGACTCACTTCCTCTTCAAACCCCTATTAGATCATACAAATATCTAATTACCAATTTGAATATATCATCATGAGCGAAAAAAGGATATAATTTTATGCATAACCTCCTTACCTTTTCTTCTTTAGCGGATAAATATAATTATGGCAAATCCAACATTTGTTAAAATCCTCTTCGTTCCCTACCATTAAGGTACCATCCAAATTCTGGCATCGTTGTCAAGGTACCATATCCCATAAGCAGGGTATCTCTATTTATTATACCCTTTTACAATCCAAAGACAAATAGCAGAGTCTCACAATTTTTTCTATATGGGAGAAAGACCTGCATTGTACAATCACTTTACCTAAATGGAAAGCTGCCGTTATATCTATGATCTCCTTTACTAAGCCCTTATCCCACTGGGAGTGTTACCAAAAAACGCTTTTAAGATGATACAGAACCCCTTATAGACTGGCAAAATTTACCCCTAACTACTCTTCATTATGTTGGCGAGGATGTGGGGACATTGGTACGTATATATATATGTTCTGGGAATGTACCAAAATTCACTAATTTTGTTCAGAAATCTCCAATTTGTTACAGAAAATTATCGGTAGCACCTTCAATATCTCCCCTGAACTCGCGATACTAAATATAGGAATAGATAATTTCCCTAGCTCTCACAGGGTGGTAACTTCTCATATTTTAATCGCTGCGAGACTAACAATAGTGAGTAAATGGAACCAAAACATTACCCTTTCAGTTTTAGAAGTGATAGAGAGAGTCTACCAACCGTACTGTCATTAAAAAGCCTTTGCATATAGTAATTCAACTTCTAAAAAATTTTATTATCAATGGCACATGTGGTCTACTATTTCTAATGTGGTTGGATGAAGTCCTATAACCCACCCTATATTGCTTAAAAACATATTCTTACTTTAATGTGAAACTCAAATTAATTATTTGATATATAATGTTTCCGACTGTGAACCTATTTTGGTTGTTACTTTTTTTTTTCTTTTCTTTCTTACATTTTGTTTAACATTTTTCTTTTGTATCTGTTTTATTATTTTATTTTATTTTTATTTTATTGTACTGTTTTATTGTTACTGTTATTGTACTGTATAAAAAAGTAAAAACCTTTAATAAAAATTTTATTTGAAAAAAAAAAGGAACTACTGTCACACAATACTGTAATTAAATAAAACAATACTAGCAGTTACAGTATAGTAGGGACATTCAGTCGGAAGTGTTTATATTTATTCAAGTTTGTAGACAATATTATTTAAATACATACCTAAGCAGTTATTGGGACTGGAAACAACTTGATTTCATATTATCTGTATATTACAGGTGTATTACTTTCAGCTGTCAGCTATTTATATTTATATCTATACATCATATTGTATTCGTGGTCCATATAATATATACTGTATATGGAGCCAGGAATCCTGTACCATCAGTTTAATTTAACTGTCAGTGTATTTAGACGATGAGTCTAGGGAATAGCAAATCCTGGGTTTAGTTAACAATGCATTTCCCAAATTTTTGCTTAAAATCTATGAAACCTAAACATAGCTTTGAATCCCATTCAATATTTCTCTTCAGTTCTGGCCATTTTAATGGCTAAGTCAGGCACTGTCATGGGAGATGATGCAAAAAAAAACCCAAAAACAAATAAAAAGGAAAAAAACCCTTTTCATATGATTTAAGTATAGTTAGACCCATAAATATTTGGACAGAGACAACTTGTTTTCTAATTTTGGTTCTGTACATTACCACAAATAATTTTAATTGAAACAGATGCAGATGCAGTTGAACTGCAAACTTTCAGCTTTAATGCAGTGGGTTTAACAAAATGATTGCATAAAAATGTGAGGAAATAAAGCCTTTTTTTACACAATCACTTCATTTCAGGGCCTCAAAATTAATTAGTAATTGGAAAATTGACTCAAAGGCTACTTAATGGACTGGTTTGGGCAATTCCTTCATTATGTCATTATCAATTAGGCAAATAAAAGGCCTGGAGTTGATTTGGGGGGGTGTGCTTGTATGATTTTGCAAGATTTTGAGACAACATGCGGTCAAAGGAGCTCTCTATGCAGGTGAAACAAGCCATCCTTATGCTGCAAAAACAGAAAAAACCCATCCGAGAAAATTACTTTTGAGCCCCTAAAATGAAGTGATTGTGTTAAAAAAAAAGTCTTTAGTTCCTCACATTTTTTGCAATCATTTGTTCAACCCACTGAATTAAAGCTGAAAGTCTGCAGATCAACTGCATTTGAGTTGTTTCATTTACAATTAATTGTGGTAAGGTACAGAAGCAAAATTAGAACAAAGTTGTCTCCGTCCAAATATTTATGGACCTAGCTGTACACAAAGTATGGAAAATACACAAGGATAGAATGCTTGTGCGATGCCTTTGATTGCGATATTTATTGATCAGTGCATGCAGCCCTACGTGCACACTCCACAACCACCCATTGGCAACAATGAACCTGCTAATTCTTAACATTCCCCCTAATTGTCACCCCAGGCCCTATACATCGGCTAATATGGCTTTAGTTACGCTAATAGCTAAATATATGTAGTTTGAAAGATAATGTGCCTCTGCCTTTTAGTCCTTGGATATCTAGTGATCTCTAATGTACCTAATGTTCCTAAATATTCCTCTACCAGATATTAAATCAACAGTCAACCAGTCAAGTGCAGAGGGGCCAGTTTGATAAGGTAATTTTGGGCAAAACATCCACAGTAGGTACCATATAAACAATATTGTTGACTAGTACTCAGCTAGTTGTTAACTAGTACTTGAGGTTAATCAATCTCTACGGATAGGTTGGAGAGCAGTTTTGGTGAAATGTGACATTAGCTGTTATTAGCAGATATTTTTATGAGAAAAAGGTTCCCTTTTTCAGGAAAAAATAAAAAAAATTATCACTCCAGTATTTATCTTATAAGGATCAGCACTAGATTGAATACTTTACCATGGTTTGGTCTAAGTAAGTAGGAGCAGGAACCTCAGTCACATTTTGTATGTGTTCCTTTTTATCAAAGAGAATCATGCAAATATACTCCCATGACATAGACATGACATGCCAAGATAGATTATATGGTCAATATTCCCAAAAATACCCCTTTTCACTCAGAGATTCTTTGTCCCTTTATATAGGTATCTTTAAAGTACTAAACAAGACATTTATTCTGTGAGCTCAAGCACCTTAAACTGGATTGTCAAGCCATGTAGAATTTAAACACTGCTATGTTTAGTCCATGGCTAGGTGTCCAAGGCATCTGCACCTTGCTAACTTACTGGAAATTTCTAAAAGGTCATTTTACAGGGTATTCCTTGGTTGTTGTAGGATAACGTATATAACTGATGTCTGCACTGAGCAGTGGGAAATGTTCCATGAGAATTACAATAGTAAACCATGCAATGCAGGAAACATCTGATTAGTTATGTCCCTTAAAACATTTGTACCAAAAGTCAACAAGCTATAATCCTATTCTATATATTTTTACTAAGGGTAAACCAGTACCTAAGTCACTTAAAATGTAGAATATTGTAAATCTGGTTCTGCATGCAGCAGAAGTGTTATCACCAGGAAGCCAACCCTTAAAGGCATATATTTCAGTATTAGCTTCCACAGGCAGAACTGTCCACATATATTTTAACATTAAACACTACAAACCGGATACTTCTCTGGACATGCATAAATACAAAAATAAGTTCAAGTCATGGGACCTGATTTATTAAAGCTCTGCAGGACTGGAGAGGATACACTTTCAATATTGAAGCTGGGTGATCCAGCAAGTCTGGAATGGACTTCTTAAAAGTAATTTGCTATCCGTTAGCAAATGTTTACAATCCTGGACAAGATTCATTCCAGATTTGCTGGATCACCCAGCTTCACTGGTGAAAGTGTATTCTCTTCAGCCTTGGAGAGCTTTAATAAATCAGGCCGACGGTGTTAGGGACTGGAACAGCTTTGTTCTGTGTATTTCTCCTGAACTAAACACACCAATCTGTGATTAAAATGTGTTAAAGTAATACATTTTGTATATGGAATACCAGAATGATTTTCACATATCAAGATATGAAAGTAAACTTAGTGTTTAATTGTAGTGTATCAGTCTCTAAATATGGTTGATTGCATCTTATTTTTAAGGCAACAATTTAGGCAATCTATCTGATCACGCCAGAGATGGGTGTCATTATACCTTTTTGTGTGATGAACTAAAATTACACAAAACATCTTCCTTCCAATGTGATTATTCTAAGCTACCGATTAAGTTGCCCACCATGTAAAGAGAAACTGCTTCAATAACTAGGTTGGATGTAACAGGGCTTTTCTTTCCTCTTCAAGCAGAAATGGGTAACAAGGGGCTTTACAGTACACAAGGTGCTGTGCATGTACTCCACCTGCTATTTTACAAGACACAAATAATGCACAGGGCATGTTTTTTTGCATAGTTACTGCTGCAGTACTGACACAGACAGCCTAACAACATATTATTATCTGCCAATACCATGTTCCTGTCTATAATACAGTCTTCTGCACCGGCACTCTGCCATACCAAGTGGACAGATAAGTAGAAGTGTATTGTGTAGGTGCAGCTCATCCATTCTGGTGTGGTACACGTAGAAACAACTGGTGTAACTACCAAAGAAACAGCTTCTGTCAGCCCTTGGAAGCAGCTGCTGCTTTGGTCCTCCCCCATGCAGATTAGTGTAAAGGTGAATTAAAAGTATATTACTACCTCCAGCATTGGGTTTTCTTCATCTGCGTATCTGTCATTTACCTCCATTTTGCTCTTAAAGAGTGTCATGTACCACATGGCATACAAAATGCCTTGAGATGCCTTGCATAGGGAGAGGAAGTGGGCTTAAAAATCTAGGGAATATACCTTTTTACACTAAGATCCAAAACATTATAATAGCAGAAAGCAAAAGAAAATTCAGATAGCTAGTTCCGCAAATCTAGACATGGCAAACATAAAAATGACATACTGTCAAGGAGAATAATACTTTTCAATACTATGCAAAGCAAGCCATTATTCTGCAAAGTCAGATTCAATAAGCTCAAACAAACTCACAGCAATCATGTTACCTGAGTAGGTAAATAACAAGATTTTCAGCTTGTTGTCCTTTCAAGTGGTAGTTTATAGACGTCACAGACTCTCTGCATATGTACAAAAAGGAAGTATTGTGAAATTGTAAAGCTTTGCCTCACAAAGGGAATGCCACCATTTTTATGTTAATCCCCAAAATTGATTTTAATTAGATGAAACCATATTGTAGAAATGCAGTGTTCAGCTTACTTTTTAGAAACCTTAGATTGTTCCCTAACCTAAATTACCATGAGTTCCCTTTATTTAACATCTATGTCATACAGGACCTGAAAAATAGACAGGCAAGAAGAGGCGAAAGAAGGCCGGAAAGGACAATAGAAGAAAGACAAAGGGCACTGAACATGAAGTCAGTCTTACATAAAGCATGGCTTCTTTATGACTCGTCAGTCAGTCATTCCTCCAATGGGACCCCAAGAAGTGCCGGTTCTTCCTTTGTCAATCCATTTCTTCTCCCATCCTGTGCAGTTTAATTAGCCCTAAAGGCTCCCAATGCATGTTGACTGTTTGTTAGCAGATCTTTGTAGATTGCATCTTCAATTTGAACTCTTCTCCCAGCAAAATTCCCAGGTCACTAATATTTCTGTACCAGGAGCTAGAAAAGGCCTTTACACGTTAGATCCATGTCACTGGTGTGGTGGATAAACATTAAAACAGTAAGAAGATTGTCAATACAGTCATTGTTCAGAGTGATGAAACAGAATATGATTCCTGAAGTGGTGAAAGCATTATCTGGACATGATGTATATCACCATCAGATACAGTGGAGCTTTCACAGCAATAAGGTTCTTCAGATGATACAAGCAGGGGATCATTGATGACATAGATGTCCAGAGCAACAGTAGGGCTGCAGCAGAAGAAACTTTAGTGTCTGAACAGCTAGTTTTAGATTTCATTGGTAACTTGTTTAGCTAAAGTTATTCATATTACCATGTTCATACATTATTATGAGACATCCCATATTTTTTCAAATAGTGTAATCTCCGGTCATGCTTAGGTTTATTTCAGTAAATCAGGCATTTAAAGGTTTACAAAAGCAACTTTTATTTTAGATAACCAGGCCCAAAGTTACTCCAGGCATTTTGGAATACATATGTACTGCATTGCCTTTGATTTACTTTTCCTCCTATGAAACACTTATTGCAACATGCACTCTCTTAGTACTTCTAAATAAATTTGGTAAACCATATCTTATGTTTGGCAAGGTGTTTGTATGTTGTAATAGGTCCTGCTATGTATGATTATGTGTTTTTTTGGTGAATATTATAATACCTATAATCTCATAGAAATGGAGGGGTTTGCAGTTCAAATCAGAATTGCAGAAAAGAGTGACAATGCTGCTCCTATATAAACACAGTGGACCATAGAACTAATGCTGCCACCACATCTAAAGACTTTCAGACTGTGATATTTTAGGTTTTTGTTTATGAGTTTCTTTACATATTAATGATTTGCCAGCCTTGAATGGGATACTATAAACCAAGGGTTGTGGTGACCAAAAATTGTTCTCATCAAAACACCTATCTGTGCCTATGTAGTAAACTTTATTATAAAATTCACTGTTAAATAACTAAAATAAAATATTAATTAGAAAAAGATTTCATGATGTCATATACTAAAACAACATTTGCTTATACTGTGCAATATAAAATAAAGGCAAACCCCTATGTTATTTATACGGATCTCTATCAGCAAAAATGCATTTATGTGACTAAAAATCTGTGTCAGTGTATGTGTATATCTATCTTCGCATGTGTATATACTTATTCCTTGTCCTAGACTCCTGGCTGTTGATGAATCAGTTGAACCTCAAACCTTTGTCAATCAACTTACCAGCATTCCTCTATTATTACATATATTTACCTATTTAAACATATATGTTTTCCTAAAACTGATTTTAAAAGAGATATGTAAAAAAAACATACTATATTCTATTATACCAATTGTCTAGGAATAATATAAAAAAGTCAGCCCTGTACTACTTGCTGTACTATCAATACTGGTCACCAGAAACTGGAACACACACATTGTGGTAGTGTTGTGTACTGTGCACATGTTTGTATGTTTTGAGAGCCATGCACATACAATTATTATTTTCCCTAAAAGTAGCTACATTGCAGTGCACCACAGCAAAGAGTAAAGCACTGGTATGCATTGTGTCTTAATGCAGTGCACATTAACAAACCCAAAATATGCCAATGGATTATTTCTGATGGTCAGCAACATGGTGGCTGTGTGCCACCCTTGGAAATTTTGTCTCCCTAGGGCCTTTGTTGGACCCATATTAGGTGATATGTCTAATTCGAAAGGTTGGGCACTTGTATTTGTTTCTTCGGACCCTTACAGGCATAGGTACACAGATTCCACAGACACAATGTCCACATATATTTTAACATAACACGATTGAAACCACAAAGAGGAAGATGTAGTCCAAACTGGTAGAGCAGTCTAGGGTGAAAATTATTGTTCCCTTCATAGAAATAATGGAATGAGCAAGCTCGTGCCTAGATTATCTTGTGAATGGTCTGGCTCTGGCCCCTTGATGGTAAGCAAACTGCACATCAACCCCTTGCCTGCTTCTTCCACCTGCTCTTGGGCACTGGAGGTTCTGAAAAATTAGGTACCCACCAGTTCTGAGAATTTCTGTTTTGTGATTCCGTTCTATGGAAAGGGGAGGAGGGTGGATGTGTCTGTAGTACCCCACCGTGCCTCCTGTTTTTGTGTTAATTTATCAAGGAACCTTAAGCAACCTTGAACATAAAACACCCTAGCAATAACTTATCCCAGAAACTGCTTAAGTTGATTTTTGATTTTAAGAAGATAAGGGTAACAAGAGGGGTCACTGCACTTTACAAAACACTAGGTGCAATGCATGTACGCCACGCTACCTGCTACCTCCATGCTATTTTGCAAGAGTGGGCATATAATTTCTGCAAAGCTACCATAAGCTTTGACCTAGGGCAGCATGATTGACACAGACACCCTAACATGTTTCTGTCTATAATGAAATCTTGCCTGCCAATGCCATGTAGATAGATCCTCACATATTACCTCTGGTGAAGGGGGCCCCTGTCCACAGGGGTTACTATAAAAAGGAGGCCCCAAGGTATCACTGGGGGGTGGGGCATTATTTGTAGCAACACCACTGACAGAGCTGAACTGCTGGTAGAGGCTTTCCAATCCACTAGGGCAAAACACTAGTTGGCCTATACAGGTCATGTAAATCCAGATCTGGTTACCCATAATACAGGGGATATAACTATGGGTACAGCTAAAATGCTGTATTATAATAAATAGCAAGAGAAAATGCAGCTAGCTAGTTCTGCAAACCTAGACATAGCAGACCTAATAGTCATATACTTTCAAAGAAAATAATACATTTCAATACAGGACAGACATTATTCTGTGAAGCCAGGTTCAATGGACTCACAGCAATCATGTTACCTGAGTAGGCAATTTACAAGATCTTAAGCTTGGTATTCTTTTAGGTGGTATTTTGTGGACGTCATAGATTTTCTGTAAATGAACAACGATAATGTCACACACAGAAATCAGAGAAGTATTGTGAAATTGTAAAGCTTTACATCTCATTTTGGAATTTATTAATAACAATTGGCTCTATGTTAGAAGAGATATTACTTGCATTTGTATGAAATCTGATAAATGTGTGGAACACTTTGTTTAGTTTGTACTGGATTGAAAGGAACAGGACCTAAAGCTGAACCTTGGGCACAAAAGCCTAAATATATTCCCTAAGTGCCACAAAGTATTTATGTCTACTTTGTATGCCAGCACCGCAGTAAGTAAAGAGAGAGAAAGCAGCAGCGGCTGGTCCTCATTACAGGAAGTTTCTGTGGAAAGGTTTTTATACTGGGTTACTGCAGGCTATCCCACAGACTGACTGCAGAATTACAGGGGGTGGTTACAGCATTAGTCCCCCTGTGTAAAGATAAAGAACAGCAGTAAAAAGTTCGGAATACAGGTTGCAGAAGCACAAGATCATTTTCATGTTGAACTACTGCATAGTTCTAAAATAAATGCATAAATCACACCAAGATTCAAGTAAAATACATATGCCTATTGTATTTGGACAATATTTACTTATCCTGAAGTTGTAATCAGCATCCTTTTAAGAGCAAATAATCATATAAAAGTTAACTAATCAGAGTTTAGAGCAGCGGTCCCCAACTGAGAAAATTTTGGTGGTACGTGGCTCTGGCCGGTGCACCCCCGAACAGGGCCAAAAAAAGGACCCCTCTGGGGGGGGGGGGGGGGCGCACCAGCCAGAGCTGTGGACCATTTTCCCCGTACAAAACCCTGGCTCAGGGAAGTGAGCGGGCTGTTTCCCTGGACACAACCCCCCCACTCTCCCATCGCAGGCTTAGATCTGCCATGGGAAGTGGGCAGGGTTATGCGATCTTGACGTCATTCTTGGGGTGGTTTCTCCCCCTTTGAGTGACACCCGGCTCTCCGCGCATGTGTGGTCAGGAGCCGGTAATTTTAGTGGTCTGCGGGACCAAAAAGGTTGGCGACCATTGGTTTAGAGGATATCTAAACCCAAGAAAAACATGTAATACATTGCAGCTTACTAGCTGTTAGATGTGACGACCACATCAGTTTTTTTTTCTAGGATAAGTTAAATGTCCAATGTACAGAAATTGCTTGTATATCTTACCTGAATTACAGTGTTCTTGTAACTTCTTGTCCACCAAACTGTCTTTAGTTTTCATCTACAAAGATGCATGCCTGTGTAAAAGAAGCCATCAGAAGCAGGTAAAGTGGAGGGCTATCACAGTTGCTTCTGCTACCTACCCTTTCCATCTTGTCTCTTTCTTTCCAATTACCAGTCTAAAGAGGAGTATAAAGAAACATTTTAAAGAACCCTCCAACTAAAATAACATTCTGCCTATACAATGCAAATACAAATGAGAAAACCTCTATGTTAATTATACAATTTTTCAATGTCAATGTGTGTTTTTATCTTGTGTGTGAATACTTAATTCATATCCTAAGGATCGGACTGTTGAGAAACCAGTTCTTGAACCTCATGCTATTCCAATCAACCTAGCAGCATGTGCTTACATTCATATATAATTACCCTTTTTAAAATACCATGTTTTTTGAAAGTGTCCTTGAAACAGGCATATGTGATAAAAGTTTTAAATACAATACATACTTCATTGTGCCAACAATGTAACAGTATAGTACAAAACAAAAGCAGCACTATCGTCTGTGGTGTCTTTTTGTTTTGTTATACTGCATTGGCACCCCAGTGAAATAAATAGACTGTCCTAAAGCAATAATATATGTTAACTGACCAGGTATGTGTCAATGGGCCCTTTCTGGTGGTCAGCAACATTGTTAAAGTTATGCCTTCTTATGTACATGGACTATGTTGGAAATATGGGCCCCAACATAGGAAATATAACTGGTTCAAAGGGTTCAATAGGTTTATTTGTTTCTACTGATGCTTTATATATTATCAGAGCTAAAGCAATGTCAGTAGGCACTGGGCTTGCTTTATACATTTATCAAGGAACAAAAAAAATAAATAAATAAAATGAGAACATAATTGGATTAAGTCAAGTACAAAATAAATTTTACTGCATTTACTTTTGGAAGGTCTGCACTTTTCCATTATAAATAAACAAATAACCATTATGGATACTCATTATCATAATAGTCTTAAAACTACATTGCCAAAGAACACCTAAGAGTCAATTGTGTTCTTATGTTACCATTTATTTATAATGGAACAATGCTACTTTACAAGATCCACATCTGAAGCTATTTTCTTCACTTTGAGTCATGTTTATTAAGTAGCAAGCATTTTTTACAAAGATTATAAAACAATATATATTGAAGGCATATTATTAGTTTAATTCTATATATCTGACTTAAAGGATAGTGTTGGAAGTGACCAAAATTGATATGAGTATGACTTGTTTGTAAAAACTCATATCTGTGGAGACAGATGCAGTCCCTCAAACATCAAAGGATTGCATAGCCAAGACAATGATTGGTCTTCCATGACTAGATGCCTGAGGATCATTAACACCTTGGCCAGTTTGACCACCTGGTGGTAGTTCCTGCTCAAACCAGTTTACTATAACTTCAGTCTTCCTGCAGGGGTATATGACAACAATCTCAAGCCTGGGACAAAGACTATCTGTGTGACCTCTTGATCAAGACTTCACCAAGGACAAATCAACAATGTGGTTTGCTCTGGACCTGGAGCGGGGTGTGGTTTAAGGAGAGAAAACCCTGGTGGGTATGTGGGTGTGGGAGAGATTGACCATGTGCTAGAGATAGAGCTAGACCCCTTTCCTTCCCCTTTCCTATATACCCTTTACCTTCTTCCCTTTTGTCTTGAAAATCATATGTAAATAATATTCTAAGCTGTAAATATATCTTCAAATCCAAGGCACCCCAAACAGAGCACATTCTACAGATAAAGAGCAGCTGATGTGATTCTAACATATATTGAAGATTTACCTACAACCACCTCACAATACCCCCAAACCTCCCTCTCAAAATACCATTTGGAGCCGGAAGGAAGAGCCCACAGCCCTGCCAGTCTCTATAATATAGTGTGCAAGCAAACTTTTATATCAGTCTAAAAAATCAGAACAACCCTTTCTATTGTATTAACACTGAACTCTGGGGAAACCTCAAACTTGCTTCACAACTCCCTCCCCGTATATTGAATTAGACTGCCAAAGTTTTTCACCAACCTCTGTTATTAGTGCTGACAGCACAATAAATGTCAAATCTCAGCTTCTTTTATTGTGTCTATACTCATGCAGGCATATTGTTAGCACAGGTACAACCGCTAGATCACCCAGATTCTTCCATGATAGTCTTTCTGCTTCAGTCTTGGAATTTATTTAATCAAAGCCCAATGTATGTTTTATCAGATGATAAACTGCCTTTATTTTTGAATCAGTGTGTTCTATTACGAAAACTGAAAGGGCTAAAACTAGAAAAAACATGTTTTTTCACATGGCGTAATGCATGTGTGATATGACACATTTTTGTGAAAAAGACCATTTTTGCTCATCATTTAAACATTCTTTTATTATCATTTAGCAAAGAACACCACAATTTATTCCACAGTCAATCTAAGTTATGTTTCAAAATTCTGATTTTTTTTTTGAAGATTTTGACTTGAGGCTAAACAAGTAGCTATAAAACTTTAAAGCTTGACAATGAAGTAAAATGACTAGACACATTCTGTTAAGCCACATATTCCACTTTTTAAAACACATCGCCCCTAGTCATACTAATACCCACATATTTACATACCAAATTCACGTATGTCTTTTTGGTGCACACCTTTATGCTAAGGGAATAGCTGATATATCTCTAAAATTGTGACATTTGTAGTTCTGCTTCTACACAGAAAGCTTTATTTATTTTCTTCCTTAAATAATTCAGTTGATAGAGTGTGAAACTCCACTATTAATTGGAGTGTTCGCAAAACTGGAAGCGCAGTATATATTGCCAGGTGTTACATAGCTATAGGATGCAAATAAAAAATAATAAAATAGCATAAATTTAAAAAATAAACAAAATAAGGATCATATTATAAAATGTTTTGAAACTCTAACTCTAAGAGAAGAGTTTTAGTATATCTGCTTTTGGATGGATATACTGGGCTGCATGTCATAACCTTTATTGCTTGCTAGCTAGATTTGCTTAGCTGTACATTGTGACTGTCGTCTGCTATTTACTGGATTCACTGAGACACTGCCCCTGATTCATCAATAAAATCCACGCTCGCTGGAAGCGCTAAAGTACGCAGTTGCTGAATAGCGCGATCGCGTACGATTTCGGATCGCGAATACGAATGCGCGACCGATAATCCGATTCTGCTTGATGAATCAGGGGCACTGACTAAGCCTGTCATTAGCTGCAAGCTGCTATATGTTATTGTGTTAGACCCCAAAAATTTGTGAATTGACAAATTGAAGCATTGGCATATCTCCCATGTTGCCCTCATTGCATATAATACCTTATATGTAAAGATTTCCTTTTTTTCAACATACAGATTTCTGCACATGATTAGAGGTTCTTTTTTGTTGTGCTTGGCTTTTCTTCAAGTACTTCAAGGATCAGAAATTGGCTTCCAAATCAACCAGAACATTGGGATCAAATTATTTGAACTGTTGGTGAACTCAACAAACGCCAGTTTGACCAACTCTAGTAGTTAGGCAGCAATCGGCCCCTTCTGCTTCTGGGCCCCATGGCAATTTCATAGTCCAATATGACTATAGTTACACTTTTAATCCTGTGCTTTAGTAACAGTAGCTCCCTAACGAACTAACTCAAGCAACCTGATACCTATGACTATGTATACATGAGATATCTGCCTGTGTCAGTGTACTGAGGTCAGGTAAGCCCTGTCAGTTTTTGGTTTCATTAGTTGTTGGAATAGAATGGTGGGCAATCAACTAGCCCAACTAGTGTTGTGTCAGTGCTGCTTTTTTTCAGTATCCATCAGAGAAGACAATTAGACATTGGCACCATTTCTGTAAAGTTCTTTGAACTCTATTTGTTGAGGTGCCTTATTGACATTAAATGGAACTAATTACCGTAATTCCTTAGTGTTATGTAATTCATTTACAATAAGAAAAATGACCTTAACAGTTTCAAATGAATGAAATGTTTGACAGGAAATTACATTAGGAGTTACTAAAAACATGTCAGTTTACACATGTTAAAACATGTTAGGTATTTACTGTGAAAAATACAGTTCTGCTGAGCCAATGTTAGGTGAGCATCTGGCCAAAGACTCCGTGCTGTGTGCCATCGCAATATAAAACACTGTTTATTCTGTTCGGAGATGTCATTTGCAGCAGCCAGAAGAACTAAGATAGCAGCAGCCCCTGCTTCCCTTTGGCCATGCAGCCTGATGGTTTATGGCATCCCCAGCATCCATTAGTGGGCTGCGCACAGCTGAAGGGGATTCTAAAGGCTGATCAGCTCCTGACTCAGCCCTGCACTGCTATTGGTTGCTATTGGACTTTAAAGCATGGTTGGTTGCTATTGGACTGTGCTGGAGGATCAGCAGGGGATTAGCCTGTCTCGGGCTTTGGGGGGACATCAAGTCCCCATGCTGCTATTGGGACAGGCTATTTGAAAATTTGTGAGAAGTGATTGCTACCAGGATTTATTTCTGTGTAGTTTTTATCTTTTTTGTATAGTTTGTGATAGTTTGTATCTTTTTTTAGCTCATTTTCCATCATGGGGGAAGACCTTGTGAGGAGAGGAGAAAGGAGAGGCCTTATTATCTCATATGCAAGTGATAAGGATGGGAAAGTTCGCCCGTCCTTCAGAATTCTGGTGCCAAAGAATGAAAAGCATTCCCCTTGCAAAAAACATCAAAAAGAAAACAAGGTCCCATTTTATCCAGAAAGGAATACAGGAAGCAAGGAGGAAAGTAAAATGGTTCCA
>NC_092861.1:57970874-57984733 GCF_032062135.1 Pyxicephalus adspersus
GTTCCATAACCTTGATCAACAAACGGATTATAAAATCTACTCCAATATTCTGGTAAATAGAGTCAAAGAAGTTGTTGATAAAGTTTTTGCAGGGTGATCAAGTCTGCGGGTTGCCTGGTAGAAATGCACATGATGGTCTACCAGCCAGTAATTCAATGGATTTATCTGCGGCCCGCTGTCTTGGAATCCCAGTTGTTAACCAACCTCAGTCATTATGTGTGTTTGCTTTAGATGATTCTCCTTTGCAGCAGGGAAAACCAACATCCACAACTTCTGAGGTTTTGGTTAGGGTGGGTGCTGCCCACTCAGAAATGTTATAATTTGTTCTGCTAGACATTCCTTCATCCCCTGTAATTTTTGAACTGCCATGGTTGCGTAAGCATAACCCTGTAATTGATTGGGAATCTGGGCAGATTGCAAGATAGGGGAATGCATGTGGTGAGAAGTGTGTCTGTGAGAATTTCATAGCAGATGCCCCACCTTTTAGCTTCCCTGAAGTTAGACCTTGTTCTGATTCTATCCACTCTAGTAAATCTCCTTTGCATAGCTCCAGCTAAAACCCACCAGCCACTGCCCACTCCTGACAAACCCTGGTCTCGAGTTTTGCAAAACTTAAAGTGGGTTTCCGGAGGTCAGACAAGGATGAAAAGTGGTATTACTGAAAAACAGCGGGTAGAGGGTAATGAGGGTAGAGGGTAAATTACCCTCCTCAGGGGGAGGGTAATGTTAGGAGAGCACCTGGCCGACGACTCTGTGCTGTGTGCCATAGCAATATAAAACACTGTTTGTTCTGTCCAGAGATGTCATTTGCAGCAGCCAGGAGAACTAAGATAGAAGCAGCCTCTGCTTCCCTTTAGCAGTGCAGCCTGATGGATTTATGGCATCCCCAGCATCCCTTGTTAGGCTGTGCACACCTGAAGAGGATTCTAGAGGCTGATCAGCTCCTGACTGCCATTGTCTGCTGGGATTTAAAAGCCTCTCTGCTCCCAGTCACCAGTGCCTGTTATAGAGTAAGCTGGGCTTATCAGTGCTGGAGAGATTCTGAGTGTTTTTCTGTTGCTGACCTTGGCTAGTTCCTGACAATCCACTTAAACTCAGCCTGGACTGACCTTTGCCTTTGACCCCAACTTGTGCCTTTTTCTTTGTACCTTGGTTGACTGATCTCCTGTGTTTGACTTTGGCAACAGCATCAGGAGGCTACAGAGTGGCACAATGACAGATTGCGGAGGTGGCAGCAGCATCAGCCTCTGGCAGAGGCCACAGAGTGGCACAATGACAGAGTGTGGAGGTGGCGGCAGCATGAGTAGCCCACAGAGTGGCAGAAGAGCGTGGAGGTGGCGACAGCATCAGCAGGCCACAGAGTGGCACAATGACATAGTGTGGAGGTGGCGGCAGCATCAGGAGGCCACAGAGTGGCACAATGACATAGTGTGGAGGTGGCGGCAGCATCAATGTCCTCCTCCTCATATGGCCCTGAGATCTAGGCACCACGTCTCCAGTCCCCTGACCAGCCAGATTTACCAGCATCTGTTCCAGGACATAAAGCAGTGGAATGATGTTGTTCATCCCGTAGTCCTGGCGACTGACAAATAACGTGGCCTCCTCAAAGGGCCTGAGCAAACGGCAGGTGTTACGTATGAGCTGCCACTGGCTGACATCGAAGTTACACATGGGAGTACTCCTATCCGCTTGGATCATCAAAAAATCATTGATGACCTTTCTCTGTTGGTATAGTCGGTCCAACATATGGAGGGTGGAATTCCAATGGGTGAAAATGTCGCATATCAGCCTATGTTGGGGGATGCCGTTCTGCCACTGCAGCTCAAGGAGGGTGTGCTTTGCCGTGTACGAGTGGCTGAAGTGCATGCAGTTTCCTGGCCATTTTTATGATGTCTTGCAGATGGGTGGAAGACTTCAGGAACCGCTTGACAACCAGATTAAACACGTGTGCCATGCAGGGTGCATGGCTCAGCCTTCCTTCACGCAGGACCAGGGGTGTGAGAACGTGGAGGCGGAAGCGGTGTCACCTGGCCAAGTTGCTGGTGTGGCTGTGCAAGAACCACATTCACCCAGTGGGCCGTAAAGAACATGTTTTGTCCCTGACCATAGTTACAGTTCCACACGTCAGCACTGCCGTGCACTTTGGCAGACACCAACAGGCTCAAGGACTGGCCCACCTTCCGTTCTACATATTTGTGCAGGGCTGGTACTGCCTTTTTTGCAAAGAAATGGTGGCTTGGGACGCTCCACCTCGGCTCGGCACAAACCATCAGTTCTCTGAAAGGTGCAGAGTCCAGCAATTGGAAAGGGAGGGACTGCAGCACCAGCAACTTGGACAGGAGCACAATCAGCTTCTGCGCCGTTGGCTGAGTGCACGCATACTGTTCTCTCTTTGCAATCGCTTCGGTGATCGATTGCTGACTAAATGACTGACATGGACACGTCAAATTTCTCGCCCAATAATCGGCTTTGGCCGGATATTTGGCAAGAATCTGGCTTGTGTACAGCCTGCGTCGTTCATCGTCCGTGGATCCGTACTGGCGGATCCAGGAACGATGAATGACGAGCGATCCTACTGCATGGGAAGGGGGGCGTGCTCTTCCCCTTCCCTCTCCATAAAGCAGAACGGTTCTTTGAAAAGGCTTGTGAAAGATTGGAAAGGCTCGTGAAAGATCGTTTCCAATGACAAGAATTGCACGTGTGTATATGGCTTTAGAAAGAATTGTGAAAGATCCTTTCCAACCACAGTACATTTTAGGCAAAAAATCGCTCCTGCATCATCTTTATCACCAGGTTACTTACAGTTTTTATCAGGGCTGCCCAACTCCATTCTGTGAGGGCCAGGATCTGCACTAATTTTTAGAATTTTTCTATGAGACATTATTACATTTGTAAAGTGTGGTTTACAAAGATTTAGAAAACAAGTTATTATCCTCCTGTGTGGTTCATTTCTGTCTGGATTTATATGTATAAAAGCAGTACATTGTCTTTTATGAAATTGTATTTTACACTGTAGACCTATGATTCTTAGGCATAACTCATCAAATTATGTCCAGTATTTAATAAATTTAATTATAAATTTTAAATAAAAAATACAAAAATCTGTTAAAACAAGGGTGCATAAAAATACTGAAACCTGTAAAATAACTGTAGAGTAGCATAAATTATATATATATATACATATATATATATATATATATATATATATATAAATATAGTATAATGATTACTTTGTATTTGATTCAATACACGCTCCCTCACATGCACTGACGCATGCACCGACGTCACCGGGAACTCCCGGTAGGACCAGGTAAGTCCTTACTTTTTATGTTTTTAGCTACCCCAAGTGTGGCTTGGTGTTACCGCTTTCAGCTGTTTTTTTTTAATATGACTTACAAGGATGCTTACATCAGTCCAACCATCTCATGACCATTATGATGTAAAAACAGTCGAGAAAAGAGAGGGCAAGAAGATGTGCAACGTCTCCATAGAACTATTAACTCCTAATAAAGATTGTGGAGTCAAAAAGATTGGAGTCAATTAGTAACATTTTTATTAATTAATAGTTCAATTAGGTAACACTCACAGTGATTGTTTGCCTGATATGAGTGTTTGCCTAAATGTTCGAATTGAAATTTAACTTGTAAACCATTTTTTGGTACTTGTACAGAAGACATTACCTACATGATATGCTTTTTAGATGTTTAAAGATTATTGGCGTTTGTTTTTTGAAATAAACATTTTTATGTAAAATATTTTATTCTGGTCTTGGTTTGGCCTGAAAAGTCACAAAAATGTCATGCCTTTCTAAAATGTTTCTAACACTAACCATCAAAGTAATAGGGGCATTGTAAATTACCCTATTTCTGGTGCTCATTGTAATTGCACCTGTACATTGGTGGGCAGTGTAAATGCTCCTGTTACAATAAAGGTCAATTTAGGTTTGGACAGGGCCCCAGTACCCTAACAACCATTATGTGCCTACACAGACTGCACAGTTGGCATATTCTTTACTGGTCCTGTGTCAGACGGGACAGGAGTGACAGGACAACTAGAGGGCGTATGGAGGTGGTGCGAGTCCTGAGAAGGGCCAAGGTGCAGAGTCTAAGCCGTATCCAGGTTTTCTCCAGAGCCTCTGATGGTGAGGATGTTGCGCTGCTGGTTACAGCCTTGTTGCGGTCCTTAGGCACACCAAGGTGGGCAAGCATGGTACCAAATCACCAGGCAGGAGAATAGTCAAGGAAAGCCGGAATCGAAACAGGCAGCAAGCAAGGGAGGACAGGTCACATGCCAGGGGTCAATAGCCAGGGATCCAGGAGACAGACAGCAATGACACGGGGGCCACTGCGGGCACAGGGAACACTGGAGATACTGGAAACAGCAGGAGAAGCAGGGATATCCACAGGCAGACAGGAACACAGAAACAGCACAGGGAAGTTGGCTGGGAACCAACAGACTGGACAACCAAGGGTTAACACAGGAGCTGGACACAGGTAACACTGGATTAGGCAGCAGGTGTACAGGAACTAGATCACAGACCCAGGGAGCTAGGCACTAGTAACTTGATACACTAACACAGAATGAAGTCTGTGAGCTAGCTAAATAGCCAGGGCTGGTTAAGAGGCTACTTTCTGATTGGCCAGCAGCATGGATGAAGTCGATAAAGCTTGGATACAGTGACACGCCCAGCATCAGAACTGCCCGCATGCGCAGGAGAGAGATGCCTGTGTTTTAGTGAGGAACAGGGAAGTGTGACATCCTGTATTATATTTTCCTAATCACAACTAAAATATTAGGTTGTTATCTTGTCCGTCGTGTCTTTTCCTGAGCTGATTGCATACACAAATACATTGTCAGGATTCTATAAAAAAAACAGCTTAGGGAGGAGCATAAGATTGTATTTCTTTTCGCATAGATAAATATATCACATCATTTTAAATAAGATACTAAACTTTATTAAATAGATCAGTGGGGTCTATTTTATAACATTTAGTATCTTATTTAAAATGATGTGATATATTTATCTATATGAATAGAATTATAGATATGTGGAACCGATAATACATATGTAAATTGCAGGGAACATGACTGTACATAATTGATGTAATCAATTTATAATATTGTATTGATTTGTGACATGTTTGATCATCTAACCAGTGGATTTTAGGGTCCAGAAGAAAAAATATTGGGGATATATCTGTAAAAATAACCAGAGTGGCAGTATAACCCATTGAGTTCATTGTAGGTTTATGTTCCCTATTTAGTGATTTCAACATTTCTTGTTACTTAAGATTTAAACCTTGTAGATAAATGGTGATTACTGAAGGCAGCTCTGAAAGTGTACAATTAATTTTGCAATTAAGCTTAGTCTGCATCTAAATACAGAAAATAGTATAAAGGAATGAAGTGAATGCAATGAGTATATAAGTATTGACCACATATAGCTACCAGAATAAAGTATGATTCAGGATAGCCTTAGGATAGTCCTTCAAATGGCCCAGAGTCTTACAGTGATCAACAAATGCTCTTAATCAAGCCTTCTGGGTTAAACCTAAATTCCTAGCCTGACAATGTGGTAAAAAATGTCTTATTCTTTGTATTGTAATATAAATAAAATATACAGGTACACACATTTTTTGGGTACAGAGAACCTCGCTATTATTAGATTTTTTTTTTGTAATGTAATCATAGCTTCTAATATTGTAATCTGTTGTATAGGTAGTACATAGATCTTTTGTGTTTTACTACTGCTGAACCTTGATTCTAAAATCATGTTCTTGGTGATTGATGTAATTCATTGTAGTTCTCTATAATCTCTATAATGGTTGGCTAAATACTTTCTGTCTCCATAAAATGTGGAAGTGGGAATTTGTCAAAACAATATATTCTTCTCCTAGGTTGCTTTGCAACAACATAGGCCTTGTTCTTGCGCTGACAGTTTACATTACAAGGCCAAGCCAAGAACTGTACAGAACATAGAATAATAGAACATGAATTTCAGTCAACTTTGAAAGCAATCTTTTCTCCTTTGCAATAGATACAGAAGTCAGTGATAGCTAGTGCTTGCTATGCTTGTTTAGGATACGTAAATACATTAGTATGAATATTATTTATAGCACAGGTTCACTTTAAATAAAAAAAATATTTCCCCAATTCCCCTTACCCCAGAACGAGAGGTGGGAGTTAAGAGTCTTTAAGAGGGGCTGTATCGGAAGTGGGAGGTCTCTTTTTAGGAAGGAAAAGCTTAGTGAGGACACAGGTCAGTGTGATGCAGTCCATTGAGGCCCTTATGGAACAGTTGAGAATAGGGTAGGCCTCGCGAGCCCCCCTTTAGCTAGTTTAGGGGGGCTGTGGCCTCGGGAGCATAGGCCTCCGGTGCGCCTGAGCCCGGATCAATTTCAATGGGCTCAAAGCCATGATGGGAGCCCCTGCAGGGACCCTTCTAGCCTGCCTCCTGGGTCTGGGGAGACCCCAAGGGGGGTAGGCTAGGGGGGAAACCTCAACCTAGGCGGAGCTACCTTAGGGGGGCTGCAGCTGTCAGGGAGCGTAGCCCCCACCCGGGCGGTGAGTCAGGAGGCACGGAGCGTGGAGGCCTTACCTGAAGCCGGGGCCTCGCGTAATGCGTGGGCCCGGCGACAGAGATCGGCAGCTGACCCGTCCGACGGCACTGCAGAGGAGGCCCTGGGGATCGGCCGGAGGTTTGTTTAGGCAGTGGCAGGGGTCCCTGCCCTATCAGGGAGCCGGTTGGGAACCCAGGAGGTGCTCTGCAATGGCCAGAAGTAGGCCACAAACATCCAGGGCGGGCAGAAAAGTGATGTTGGAGGTGGGCGGGCCATGTCTCCAGCGTCGGCCAGAAGTGACGCGGCCGCATCCTGGAACCCGGAAGTGCTGCGATCGGAGGGGGAACTGTCCTCATCAGAGGATGAAGACGAGAGGAGCCGGGCATCGGAGGCGGAGCGGGCTTTTGCAGCAGTGGTGGCATGTCCGGAGGATGCAAGGGGGCCTTGGGTGGGGTGTTGGGGGGGTGATGACTATACCAGGGGGGAGGTGGGTGGTTGGGTGGACACCCCAGGAGGGGGGGAGTGCCAGTGGGGGGTCTTAGGTGGGGGGAGACTTGGTTGCAACCGCAGGAAAGGGGGAGGTGAGCGACAATTCGAGAGGGGAGGTCTATGTTTGCTATGAGGGACCGTTGGGGGCTCATTTGAAGGAGGAGGTTAAAGAGAAGATTTACAGCGGTGAGTATGTAGATGTTTTTTTATTGCTGCCGGTAGGGAGCTTTAATTTGAAGAAGGGAAATGGGGTGGATGGGCGCAAGGAGGAAAGTGAACTGCGGCAGTATAGATTAATCCTGCGCACGTTCGCTGCAGGCATTTGGTATTTTAGCTAGCGTTATTGGAGAGCGGCAGCCAGACCAGTGTGTTCCGCTGTTTTGCTATCAGGACACTATTCATGAGGCATACAGGTTGTATTGGGGGTTGCTTGGTTGAGTTATGACGAACAATTTCATCAGAGGAAGGTGCGCTTGGACCACATGGATATCGGATTGTGGATGCGCCTGATGATGTCAATTTAAGCACGCCGTTTTTTTCAGGGAGGGGTCAGCAGGCCTCAGCCAGGAGGCACGCCGGCCAGTAAGAAAAAGAGGGTCTGCTGGCTGTTTAATGAGGGAGGATGCAAATTTTGTGGGGATGCAAATTTAAACACGAGTGTTCAGGGTGCAAAGGGGCCCTTTGCCTGTCACGCTGCTTTAAGCATGGGGGAAAAGGGGGAGATGCAAGTGGGAAGAGGGATGACCCCCGAAAAAATGTTTTTAAATAGATATCTGGATAAGGAGGCGGAACAGGATTTGGAGGCTGGATTTAAGGAAGGTTTATGTATCCCATGCGTTTTGGAAAAAACCGAGGGCATACCGAGGAATTTAAAATGGACATTGTGACATCCGGAGGTTGTGGGGGAAAAATTGGCAAAAGAGGTGAGTCTTGGTAGGATGAGTGGTCCTTTTACAGTGGCTCCTCTGGAGGGTTTGGTGGTATCTCCCTTGGGGATAGTACCAAAGAAGGAAGCAGGGACATTTCAGTTCATTCATAATTTGTCGTTCCCACCAGGGGGTTCAGTTAATGATGGCATCAATCCAGAGATTTGTGTGGTGGCATACACATCTTTTTACGCCGCAATTTAATGGGTGCGTCGATATAGGAGGGGGGGCTTTGTTGGCCAAGGCGGACATTGAGGCCACTTTTAGGTTGTTGCCGGTGCATCCGAAGACTTTATGTTTGTTGGGTATCCAATGGGAGGGGCAATAATATGTTGATCGTTGTCTTCCAATGGGTTGTTCTATTTCCTGTGCCTTGTTTGAAAAATGTAATATGTTTTTGGAGTGAGTGGTGCTGTCGGTGGCAGAAGTGAATTCAGTAATCCACTATCTAGATGATTTTTTTGTTGATTGGGCCACTGGGTAGTTCGACCCGTAGGGTTTTGTTGGCCACACTCCAGCATGTGACAGAGCGTTTTAGGGTCCCGTTGGCGGCGGAGAAGTAGGAGGGGCCTGCTACATTGATGGTATTCTTGGGGATTGAGTTGGATACCGTGGCAATTGAGAACAGGCTGCCGCAGGACAAAATGCTGGCTTTGGTGGAAGAGGTAAAAGGTGCGTGTGGTAGACACAAGATGAGATTGAAGGAGGTACAGTCCTTACTGGGCAAATTGAATTTTGCATGTAGGGTAGTTCACATGGGCAGGGTTTTTTGCAGACGTTTGGCGATGGCCACTGCGGGGGTGAAGGCGCCATATCACTTTATTCGGCTGAATAAAGAGGTGAAGGCGGATCTTAAGGTTTAGCATAGGTTTTTGGGGGAGTTTAATGGTCGGGCTTTATGGTTGGATGGGCTGGTTGACTCAGTGGACTTGAACCTGTTTACTGATGCGGCGGGGTCCACAGGTTTTGGGGCAGATTTCGGAGGACAATGGTGTGCGGCGGGCTGGCCTAAGGAATGGGTGGAGTCAGGGTTGGTAAGGAATTTAGTGGTTTTTGAACTGTTTCCAATTGTAGTAGCGGTGGAGCTTTGGGGGTTGGAGATGGCCAATAAGAAGGTACGCTTCCATTGTGACAATTTGGGGGTGGTGCAGGTCATTAATGGTTTTATTGTTTCTTCGGGGCCAGCAATTCGCTTGATGAGACAATTGGTGTTCAGGTGTTTAGAGTTTAACATCTTTGTATTTGCGAAGCATATTCCGGGGGTCTGTAATGTGTTGGCTGATGCGTTGTCTCGTTTCCAGTGGGAAAAATTTCGCAAGTTGGCACCGGAGGCAGAGCTGCGAGGTTGTCCTTGTCCCGATCGGATCATTGGAGGTTTGATTGAGGGGTCTGTGAGTGAGGCAACGTTGATGGCATATTCTAGGGTTTTGAGGGATTGGGAGGTGTTGTTGTCACAGGTGGAGACAGATGTTAAGGTAGTGGACTATGTATACCTGCTGTTGGCCAGGGACTTCACGGCAGGGGCGTCCGGGGCGGATGTGAGCAGAAAGTTGGCGGGTATAACCTTTTGGTGTAAACTGTGGGGTATAAGGGATGGTACTAAAGAGTTTGTGGTGAAGCAAGCGGTTAAGGGTTATAAGAGGTGCAGAAGAACACTTGATGCAAGAAGGCCGGTGTTGTTTCAAATGTTGCAAGGACTGGTGGAAGGGTTGCGGTTTGAATGTATTGGGGAATATGAGTGGGTTTTGTTTAGGGCAGCCTTTGCTGGCATTTTTTGGGGCCATGAGGACCAGCAAGCTCGTCAGCCCGTCAAAATGTTGCCCGGAGGGCATTTTGGCTGAGGATGTAGTGGTGACCTGAGATCAGGTGAGTTTGCTGATTAGGAGGTGAAAAACTGACCAATGGGGGAGGGGTTTTACTGTATGTGTCAGAGACCAGAGGGCAAGGGCCCATTGTTGATGCATGCGGATGGTAAGTTTTTGTCCTCTTTTCAATTTGGGGTGATTTTTAAGCAGTGCGTGAGGTGACTGGGTTTGGAGGTGATGGGCCACTCTTCACAGGCGGCCAGGTGGGAGTTGGGCGAAGAAGCAATTCGGAAGATTGGAAGGTGGAAGTCTAGGAGGTTCCGGCTATATGTGTTCATGGGGGTACCTGTTTCTTTCACGCTTTTTCTTTTGTAGGTAGTCTGCTATGCCTGGTATGGATCGTGGGACACTCGTATGGTGGGGTGCCCGGAGAGCAGAGATGAGGTCGGATGGTTGACAACTCGGCATGTCAAGGGAGGAAGCGACATTGAGGTGGATTAGTGTAACTGGCATGCTGTGGAGTAGGGTGATTCCGGTGATTCGGAAGTATGCGCTTCTGGATAGCCCTCCGGGAGTGGTGGTGGTACACGCGGGGGCCAATGATTTGGGGAAAAGAGATATGAGGGAGTTAATTAGGGATGTGAAGCTGGACGTGTTGCGGTTAAAAGTTTCCCCGTCTGGTTGTGGTTTTTTCGGACATGGTGGCCAGGAAGAGTTGGAGGGGAGTACGGTCTATAGAGAGAATAAATAAGGCCCGGATCAAGGTAAATAACGAAGTGGGATATTTTGTGGCTAGAAATGGTGGAATCGTGGTGAGGCATAGGGAGTTGGAGGAGGAGACCTGGAGGTATTTGAGGAATGATGGGGTGCATTTAAATGCTATTGGAACTGATCTCTGGTTTCTGGGCTTGCAGGACGGCGTCCAGAGGGCACTACATGTGTGACGGGGCTCTCAGGTGTGAGGGGTCTCACCTGAGTGCTGTGGCGGTTGGGGTCTGAAAAAGCAAGGGTCTGATGGTGGTAAATAGTAATGTGGTGGTAAGGGGGATTCTCAGGGGTAGGGTCCCCCTTTAAATTTGGGTATGGTCAGTGGCCCCTGAGGCGGTGCTGGGCAGCTAGGGGCCTGTTGCTAAATGGTGAAATGAAAGATGGTGGTGGTACGGGCCTTGCTGGATCAGACCTGCAACCTGGTTGGGTAATTTCATTTCAGGAAATTTCTGTTTAGGTTATAATAAGTAAAGTTAATGTTATGTGGTTAAATTGTGAATTAAGAAGATTTGAATCATTAATGTTTAGTTATTGAGTTTGTTTATGCATTTGGTGGTGACATGTTTAGTCACAGGTTATTTATTTAAGTTATATGCGTTATTTAAAGTTATTTATTTATGTTATGTGTTAATAAATCAGCTGCTTGCCAACCATTTTAAGTGCAAAATTGGTATGGTGTGTTATTTGTGGTATTTGGTTAAGTTGGGGGGGGGGGGCTGGGCAAAAGTCTGGGTTGCCCTGGTCAAGCATCACTGTAAGAAAAAAATTTCTATTTAATATTACAGGATAAAAATTAATACACCAAAGCATTTTTAATAATTTTATTGTTTGTAAATGTAAATTGTAATGTTAAGAAAACAACTATCAAATATACAGTTGTTATCTTGTAGAGCTATAAATAGTTTTGTGTAAAATTCCCCACTTCATTTATAATTTGTAAAGTCCTTTAATACTTTAGTGGAAACCTGAGTAAAAATACTTTTTATTTTTCCAGATTTCTTTGAGTTTTCAGAGTTTCCATGCTTCATTAAAGACATTTGCAGCATTGGATCCAATTTCTAATTTTCTCATGTGTTAACTGATTTTACGTTCTTGTTTAAAGACAGCTGTTACAGACTGATTTGCAAAGTTTCTTTGAAGAATTTCATTTATCTGTAAGAATATAGATAATGTAAGGAACTATTCATTTTACAGATATATATATCAGCACATTCAAACAAATATTGCATTTAGCATATCTTACCAGGTTAATGATTAAGGTTTGCCGATTTTCATCACTTGATTTATAAGTTAGTGAAATAATAAAACTCATGGAATCTGCAAGAAGATACACACAAATTAGAAGGCAATTTTGGCACAAAGCATTTTTTTCTTATGAATAAGTTAACTTATCACAACAAAGCTATATGAAGGATGTGATGTGATTAGTGTGATGTAAAACCATTCCAGTAATTCCAGTATGCTGGGTCTAACAATAAAGGGAACTTTTTATACTTCGTGTTAGGTATCTGGTAAGAGATTATCTGGATGTAGGTCTTGGAAATAACCTGTTGTTAGAATCCATTGCAGGGTGAATGTCTCGCCTTAGAAAAGAATGAGATGACTACTGTCTTATAATTATTGCAACCTAGTAGTTTCTGTTATTTTTTTTCATTTTAAATAACATGCAATCACAGTAAGTTCATTGTTCTTCTGACCACATGAACTGGAACCATGCTGCCTGTATTTTGTCTGTTTGTGTACTGTTGAAAACAGAAAAAAAGTTCTCAAAGTTTAAAAACTCGATTGCCACTTTTAGAACACCATATTTATTAAGATAGAAACAGATTTAGTTCCTAGGTTTTTAAAAATGGAGAATAAAGGTAAATGTAATACTTATAATACAACGTAGCTTAATACAACGTAGCTATCAAAACTCCAAACACTTCAATGGACTAATTTATCACCATTTTTGGAAGTAGCATACGTGGTTCATTCAATTTTTCTCTGCCCATTCATGCTACTGTGTGAAATAAAAACCATTATAAAACAATATATGGAACTTTGTGAGTATATTTTACTGATATTCTGCACTCATTACAATGGTGAGCAGATTAATATTTGCCTAATAAATGCCTGAAATTTGTTTTAGGAAGCTAGGATTCAAAAGAAAGTCAGCAATAATAGGCTAAATGATACTACTACACAGGTTTGCTTAAAATTATGTTCTTACTTGTGCGAACAAATATTGATGAGCCGTCCCCCTGTATACTGGATTCACCAATCAAAGCAAAGACCAGGAATGTGTAATTATTTCCAGGTTTTAAGTCCCCAATAGTGATGTAGTTTGTTGTAATGATTGACTGGAAGGTTGAATTTTCCTTAATCTGGATCATGTAAGAACTGACATTTCCATCTGGTTTCCCCCAGCTCAAAGATACTGAATTTGCGGTGATATTCTGTGTGACCAGATTCTTGATTGTTCCAGGCTCTGTGAAAATATATAGGAATTTCCGTGAGAGTTTTCGGGTTAAAGTAAATATATTGTTATTTCTTGTATTAAATAGCAGTTTTGAAAGAATGTCATTTTTCCATACTATAGTGTGTTGGTAAATTTGTTGACCTTTAAGGCCGCAGCACCTATCTCTGAGTCATGTGACTATAGGGTCTCTCCAGTCCCTTGGCTTCTGTTGTCTGTGGCACTGGGAATACAGACTGCCTGGCAACTATTGATATTTATTAGTACATCACAGTTACCAACCTGGAACATTCAATAAATATAAAGCTCAACAAAAAGATTATTAGTGTCACCTAAACTGACTATTGCTTAATGAACCCCTAGCACCCCTGGAGGAAACCTAGGGTTCCATAAAACCCTGGATGAGAAACACCTATTTAGAGTATAATAATAAAAAGTTCAAAACAGCCACATATCAGCATTGATATATCATGACACACATAAGCCCAAAATACATTTTACAGTTTTCGTCCGCTTTAAGGTAACTCCTAATGTGTCGTGTAATCTTAGAGGAAATTCATCAAGGTAAATACATGGAAAATGCCACTGAGGACCTATCAAATAAATTCTTCAGTGATATCATCTTCACCTTTGCTTTAACACTTTGTGCTCTATTTATAAATGATTCCCCCAGTCAATTCCTCTGAAATTTGCAGAGGGATGGTTGTATCTCTCCACAGGTCTCCTTTCTGTTCCTTTAACCACCTAAGCGTTACACTGAGGTCTAGATTTCTGTACCAAAAGTGATCCACTGTTTTTCATGAAATTTTTTTTTAAATTGTAGACCTGTAACTTACAGAAATATGTCCGAACA
>NC_092861.1:57987876-57992473 GCF_032062135.1 Pyxicephalus adspersus
AAATTGACAGGGGATGACTTATAAATAGATCCCTTAAAGTATATTTCAAATCAGATTTGTTTTGTATTTCAATATATTCATTCAGTTTATCCATCTCAAGCTTATGTATGCTGTCGCATTATGAAGATTTCATTTCTTTTCACTTCTTCTATGGATACAGTAGAGAGATAATTCCCCACTTACCCAACTATCACTGGAACTGCTGTGACCCAATTCCCTGTATTTTTGTTGTGGAATAACTCGAAATCCTAAACCCTAATGATACAAGGAATAGCAACAATACAAACAATGACACAAACATCCAATCATGTTTAGAGTTCAACAAAATAAAAATAAAAACTTATCTTTCCTGTCATCGAACCTAATGTGAGCACATTTATACTTCACTTAACACAGTAAGTGAAGGTATTTAGGTATAAAACTTATAATGAAAGGTAACCCAGAAGTGTTCAAATACACTGCTGATCATTTGCATGTAAATTTTACATTTTTTTTTTCTCTATATGTGAATGTGGTGTTGTTTTGTAAAAATGCAGTAGTGATGCAGCATTTCCTTCCTCCCTATAAATGCTTTGTGGAAGTTAAATAACTTTTTTTGCACCAAACACTGATATAATGGTGTGCGGATATAATTTTATTACAAAATAATATTTTGTTCTTCAGAGAGAATTTAGAAAAATTTATTTTGAAATGTGCATTATAAAAATGGTACCCTGGACTATCTTTATGCACATGAACAATTCTGTGACAATTACAGGTAATTTAATCCAAAATTCTAAAATTATTTATAGATTTTAATTGCAAGTCTGTGAATTTACTAGTTAAGTATTTTTAATCCTGTAGCAGTGGAAACTTTCTTGTATAACCTGCAAAGAATATACTTTCACCTTTCACGGTGTCAAAACCAGCTAAAGCTGAGACTATGAAAGTGTAGTATGTTCCAGGGGTCAAAACAGTAACTGTAAATGTGCTGAGTATGGTGGTTTTATTATAGGTCCCATTCTGCTGGATTTTAATAAGATATGAACTAATGTTTCCATCTGGGTGCAGCCAGCTTAGGTGGTGTCAACTTGACGCTAAAAGCATAAAAATAGTGCATTTTTCTCATTTAATTGTTTATCACTTATAATTATTTATAAGGTCCTCCTTGAATAGCTAGTAATGATGATTATTTTTAATACAAGGAAGAAACTATACATAAAGGAGAAAATGTTAGGGGCACAAATTTAAGGAGAGTGACCCCATGGGATTGTCACCCCTAACACCCCTTTTTGTTCCAATCTGTTTCTCATGGCTTACAGGATTTAAAAGGATACTGTAATGGTTACCTCATCTGTTATAGGCATACTGGGAAGGGTTTTTTTCTCAGCCTGCTTTTTGGTTGTTTGTTATTGTTGTTGACACTGCCTATTTATTACATTCTCATCAGGATATCACTAACCATATATCTGTGACAGGTCCCCCCTCCTTTTATCTATCACAGTCCCCTTTGTGGGGTAATGTCACCTTGTAGATCTGTAGTAGTTGGTTATATTTGTTATGTTTTAATATTATGTAATGTTGGTTGCGTAAGAATTACTCTTGAGTCTTAATGACTAAATGACATGGTTGTTAAGGAGTTAACAGTAAATCTGTGTTTTCATATAGGATTTGTTCATACAAATGAAGGTTAATTTGATTTAAACCCAATAAAGTCGGCACAAGTTTTCCCACTATACTGGTTGTGGAGTTTTTATTAAAGATGGTTGTTATCTAAGCTTATTTGGGGGAGTACCATCCCATGCCTTAAGGTCGTGTAAAACCAACTTCAACCAAAGTTGTAGTCTAAAAATGATTTCCTAAATATTTTGCATATCAGTTACTGTACTATAAAACATTGTCATTTTTTAGCTACAGGATCGGCCTTTTTTTGTGTCACATAACATGTACATGTACACAGCCAAAACCGAAAGCCTAAATCCCCAGAACAGATATCTACATGACCGGACTAATACAAAGCTCTCAACTGTTATGTTTTCGCCAGGACAGTACAGGTTTCTGGGAGCTGTTTTTTTGTGGTGGTATAACTCGAAATCCTAAACCCTAATGATACAAGGAATAGCAACAATAAAAACAATGACACAAACATCCAATCATGTTTAGAGTTCACCAAATTAAAAAAAATAAAAGTTATCTTTCCTGTCATCAAACCTAATATGAGCACATTTATACTTCACCTAACACAGTAAGTGAAGGTATTTAGATTATAACCTGCTCTGATTGTCAATTTATAATGAAAATTTATAATGAAAGGTAACACAGAAGTGTTCAAATACACAGCAGATCATTTGCATGTAAATATTACAGTATGAAAATCAGATTCTTACTTGTGTATAGGGATAAGTTGTTGATGTTATTAAATACATCTTCTACATCCCCAAGTAAAATTCTGTTGTGTTTTAACAGAAACAATCACAGCAGAATTTGAGTAAATGTTAAAGTACAATACTGCAGATACATGAATGTCGATCAGATAAGATACATTTTCATTTGGTATACCCACATTTAGAGATACAAGAGTGGTGTAAGTTGTCATCTGCAAAGAGTAATATTAGGGGTAAAAGTTTCAACTAGTGTTACTTGAACATGTAGCGGTTCTAGAGATGTTAGGTTGAACACACTCTGATGTTTGGGTTGTATATTATTCTGAAAATCATTGAAGTCAACCAGAACACTTTCTGGTGGATTGTTATGGTCTTAGGGGAGTCACTAAAACCAAAGGCAGCAAAATGGCATGGACAGACCGCCAATATCTAAGAAACATTTTAATTATTTAAAGGAAAAGGGGAAATGTGTACAGTGATGGGAATGGGAAAATCTTTAAATTTCAGGGTCTGCTTTTCCTTCTACACTACAATGACTTTTGCTGTAAACGTTATCATATACCCTTAGTCATTTGCTTAACTGACGCAGCCAAATGCTGTATACTGTAACATGAGCCAAGGGCCATAGACTTTGGAAGAGTCTTCTTAGAAAAGTGCTAACTAGCTAACATTTTTACAAGCCTACAAGCACCCTGGTGGAAGCTGCAAAAATAATTGTTGCCAAACTGGAGGAGGTTCTAAAAACATGTTTAGGTAAAGGAAGTTTTAAATAAATTCAGCAAACCTCACCTGACTAAGCAAACATCAACAGATCCCCGAATTAACATTTTAATGCAAACTAAAAATGTCAAATACATATCTGTCTACATGGGTCCAATAAATAATAGTTTTTTTTTCTCTATATGTGAATGTGGTGTTGTTTTGTAAAAATGCAGTAGTGATGCAGCATTTCCTTCCTCCCTATAAATGCTTTGTGGAAGTTACAGGTGAGAGATCTCCGATCACAGCAGAATTTGTGTATACAGTAAAGTCCAATACTTCAGGTCCATGTATCTCTATCAGGTAATGAGATACGTTTCCATCTGGTATATCCCAGCTTACAGATATAGAAGTGGTGTTGATGTCCCTTGAGGTCAGGTTCTTTATTTTTCCAGGCACTACAAAGTGCAGAAAATATAATATTACATTTCATATGAACTGAAAGTGTAATTACCAAGAGGTTATTACTCATCAAGATAAGGAACAAAAATTTTTAAACATGCACATCTTACATTGTATGCAGAAAATTCAGATTTAATAATTTTAAGGAGTTACTTAAAGACATGAAAGTTCTTTACCCCAAGTAAAGTTAATTCTTTTTTTCGTTCATTCATTCTTGGTTTATTTGAATCTTTTTATAAACCAGCAAACAGTTATGTTAATTTTCGGTAATTATTATATGACATTGAAGAAGTTGGAAACTGGAATGCAACTGGAGAACAGAGGTATTTTTGCATTTCTTTCTACAAATTCTACACAGCTCTTCATTTTCCCATTGCTTGTCATGGTCCTAGCATGTGGTAAGGGAATCTAACTGATTCTAGAAAACATATTCATTTCAAGAGGATGATCTCACAATTAATAGTGAACACATTTGAATCACGACTCCAGAGTTAGTATTAATGATACTGAAATACCATTCTAGAAGATACTCATATAGGTCCTACACAGCTACTGATATCTGTAAAATGATTGCTGGTACAAGAATCTCTTAACATAGTGGAAAGTAGACAAGCAACAATACCTGTCTTAAATATCCTCACAGTTAATGTTAGAGGTAACCAGTATTACATTGTACTAAAAAGGAAAAAAAAAGGTCCTCAGACACATGCTTTTCATTAAAGGATGTAAAGAAGAATAACCAGAGTTGCAGTGTGAAAGGCAATTGTAAAGTAACTTTGTATATTTTTGGCATCACATTAATAAATCTTCTTTGAAATGATCAGGCCCCAAATAGCTTGGTTTAATTTGAAATATCTACATCTAGTTTATGAAAAAAATTGATAGGAAACTGTTAGTTGCACATTTAAAAATATCAGCAATGACTGATGAATAATCCATGACATAGTCAAATTAATACTAATCTGGTCACTAAAAATCCTATGAAACTCACCTGTATAGTTAGCTTTAACTGAGCTGTTTCCTGCAATAATATTAACAACAGCAGAGACCAGGAAAGTGTAATAATTTCCAGG
>NC_092861.1:57993604-58033889 GCF_032062135.1 Pyxicephalus adspersus
CCATACATCTCTATCAGGTAATGAGACACATTTCCATCTGGTATATCCCAGCTTAGAGATATAGAAGTGGTGTTAATGTCCTTTGTGGTCAGGTTCCTCACTTCTCCAGGTACTACAAAGGGCAGAAATTATATTTTACATTTTAAAATAACTCATAAATGAATTTACCAAAAAGTTTTTACTTATCAAGATAAACAACAGGTATAGGTATAGGGATAAATTAACATCATTTCCTTTCACAAGATCGTCCACAACAGCAGAAACCAGGAAGGTGTAATAATTTCCGGGTGTCAAATGGTCAATTATAGCTGAGGTTGAAGTGACATTTCTGTTATAGGAGGAATTTTGCAGAACTTGGATCATATATGAATTTACATTGCCCACTGGACGATCCCAGCTCAGTGACACATATGTGGTGGAGATTGTCAGTGCTGTAAGGTTAGAGACTAAAGCAGGAACTGTGAGGGAAAAAAAATATATTAATTGGTAAAGTTATGTGGAAGGTATGAGAATGAACCTTTATTCATTGTTGATGTTATTAAATACATCTTCTACATCCCCAAGTAAAATTCTGTTGTGTTTTAACAGAAACAATCACAGCAGAATTTGAGTAAATGTTAAAGTACAATACTGCAGATACATGAATGTCGATCAGATAAGATACATTTTCATTTGGTATACCCACATTTAGAGATACAAGAGTGGTGTAAGTTGTCATCTGCAAAGAGTAATATTAGGGGTAAAAGTTTCAACTAGTGTTACTTGAACATGTAGCGGTTCTAGAGATGTTAGGTTGAACACACTCTGATGTTTGGGTTGTATATTATTCTGAAAATCATTGAAGTCAACCAGAACACTTTCTGGTGGATTGTTATGGTCTTAGGGGAGTCACTAAAACCAAAGGCAGCAAAATGGCATGGACAGACCGCCAATATCTAAGAAACATTTTAATTATTTAAAGGAAAAGGGGAAATGTGTACAGTGATGGGAATGGGAAAATCTTTAAATTTCAGGGTCTGCTTTTCCTTCTACACTACAATGACTTTTGCTGTAAACGTTATCATATACCCTTAGTCATTTGCTTAACTGACGCAGCCAAATGCTGTATACTGTAACATGAGCCAAGGGCCATAGACTTTGGAAGAGTCTTCTTAGAAAAGTGCTAACTAGCTAACATTTTTACAAGCCTACAAGCACCCTGGTGGAAGCTGCAAAAATAATTGTTGCCAAACTGGAGGAGGTTCTAAAAACATGTTTAGGTAAAGGAAGTTTTAAATAAATTCAGCAAACCTCACCTGACTAAGCAAACATCAACAGATCCCCGAATTAACATTTTAATGCAAACTAAAAATGTCAAATACATATCTGTCTACATGGGTCCAATAAATAATAGTTTTTTTTTCTCTATATGTGAATGTGGTGTTGTTTTGTAAAAATGCAGTAGTGATGCAGCATTTCCTTCCTCCCTATAAATGCTTTGTGGAAGTTATGTGGAAGGTATGAGCATGAACCTTTATTCGTTGTTGATGTTATTAAATACATCTTCTACATCCCCAAATACAATTCTGTTGTGTTTTAACAGATACAATCTTTGATCACAGCAGAAGTTGAGTAAATATTAAAGTACAATACTGCAGATACATGAGTGTCTATCAGATAAGATACATTTTCGTTTGGTATATCTTCATCTAGAGATACAAGAGTGGTGTAAGCTGTCATCTGCAAAGAGCAGCCTGACGCAGCCAAATGCTGTATACTGTGATAGCTGAGGGCCAAGGACAAAGGAAGGAAACTCTTCTTAGAGTGCTATCTAGCAGTTTAACTTGTTTTGGGGAAGGTGCGTGTAGAGGAAGTAAAAGTAGGTTGAGTTGATTCAGAATGGGTTGATTCAACTCAAACCAAATGATCATTAACATTATTACAAGCCTACAAGCACCCTGGTGGAAGCTGCAAAAATAAACTGGAGTAAATACATTGAACTGATTAGGATCTAAAAACATGTTTAGGTATGAGAAGTTTTAAATAAATAATTCAGCAAACATCACCAGTGTTCCACAGATCCCTGACTGAGCATTTGAATGCAAAACTAAAATGTGAAATACATATCTGTCTACATATGTCCAATAAATTATAGTTTTTTTTCCACATATGTGAATGTGGTGCTGGTTTGTAAAATGCAGTAGTGATGCAGCATTTCCTTCCTCTATATAAATGCTTTGTGGAAGTTATATTCCACAAATTATATTGTGATGTGCGAATATAATTTTATTACAAAATTATATAATTTTCTTCAGAATGAAAAACTGAAAAATTACTTTCAACATGTTTATTATATTAATGGTACCCTAGACTATCTTTATCCAGATGCACAATCCTGTGACAATTACATTTAATTCAAATTTAAACTAAATTATAACATTATATATAATTTTTTATTGCAAGTCTGTGATTTTACTCTTTAAGTATTTTTAATCCTGTAACAGTAGAAACTTACTTGTATAACCTGCAACCATTGCACTTTCTCCTTTCACGGTATCAAAACCAGCTAAAGCTGAGACTATGAAAGTGTAGTAGGTTCCAGGGGTCAGATCAGTAACTGTAAATGTGCTGAGTATGGTGGTTTTATTATAGGTCCCATCCTGCTGGATTTGAATAAGATATGAACTAATGTTTCCATTTGGATGCAGCCAGCTCAGAGTTATAGATGTTTCAGTAGAGCTGAGTATTGTCAGGTTCTTTACTGTTTCTGGTTCTGAAACACAAAAAAATGTAAAAATAAAAAAAAGGTGTCAGCTTGGCACAAAAAGCATAAAACTAGTGCATTTTTCTCACTTAATTTTTTATTATTTACAATTACTTTCAACGTCCTCCTTGAATAGCTAATAATGATGATATTTTTTTATTACAAAGATGAAGCTATACATACAAGCGAAATGTCAGGGGGACGAAAATTAGGAGAGTGACCCCATAGGATTGCTGCCCATGACACCCTTTTTGTTCCTCTCATATGTTACAGGGTTTAAAGGGTTACTGTAATGGTTACCTCATCTGTTAATGTTATACTGGGAAGGTTTTTTTTCTCTTTTCTCCTTTTTAGTTCTTTGTTATTGTTGTTGACGCTTGCCTATTTATTACATTCTCCTCAGGACATCACCAACCATATACCTGTGACAGGTTCTCCACCCCCCCCTTTCTCTGTCGCGGACCCCTTTGTGGGGTAATGTCACCATGTGTAGATGGGTAGTAGTTGGTTATATTTGGTTATGTTTTATTATTATGTAATGTTGGTTGTGTAAGAATTACACTTGAGTTATGAATAAATCTGTGTCTGCTTAAAGGATCTGTTAAAATAAAGGAAGGGTAATGTTGATTTAAACCCAATAAAGTTGCCACAGTTAAAGTTTTCCCACTATACTGGTTTTGGAGTTTTTATTAAAGATGGTCGTTATTCTAAGCTTATTTGGGGAGTACCATCCCATGCATTAAGGCCGTGTTAAAACCAACTTCAACCAAAGTTGTACTCAAAAAATGATTTGCTAAATATTCTGCATTTAAGTTACTGCATTATAAAGCCTTTTTCTTTACTTTGTAAAACATGTCTTTGGCAGGTGTCAGTTTTCAGGCATTGTCAAACAAAGGAAGAGAAAAAATATTGTCAAGGCAGCATATCAACGCTGTAGAAATTCATCATACTAAAAGGCATGTTTTTAAACATAATTAAACATATGAACAATATTTCTGATGGTGAAGCCAATTACAAATATAATCTTGTTCGTATTTTAAGGAATTATAGTGTAGTGCAGATACAGAAATTTGCACAACTACAAAGTTTTATGACTATACTTACTGGTAATAACAATCACTTGTGAAGAGTCTCCTGAAATATTCTGCCCATTTACAGCCCTGATTATAATTGTGTATGAGTTCCCAGGAGTCAGTCCTTGGACGGGCCATGACTGAGAAGTTGTTTGTTGGCTTGTATAGTAATTTCCTGTAACCTCAGTCAGATAGTAACTGTAATTTCCATCTGGAGGGAGCCAACTGATATTAGCAGAGCTGGTAGTTATATTTTCTGCTAGCACTTCCCTGACTATTCCAGGTCCTGTAATCAAAAGAGGGCAAATAGAAAATGTTTTTGATGCTTTTCCTAAATAAATACAGTAAATTAAACTAAGGAATAATCTAAATAAATCAGTAAATATAATTTAGTGTAGATTTATTAGCTGTTAAAAATCAAATGATTCATTCTCTATTCAAATCTCCTATTCCCTAACTGTAGAAGTTGGAGTCAAGACCCCTAGACCTTTTTCTGTACCTAGATGTAATGACAGAATGTAATCAGGTAAAAAAAAGTCAGCTGCCCAGAGCTCCAGGTTTAAGAGGGTCCCATGAGAATGATATGAAACCTCTGACCTGACTGCTCTTCATAGACCAACTCTAATCATGAGCTTAGTATACTAAAACATTATTTTGCACTTCAAAATCCAAAAAGACTTCTGATTGACCAGACAGAAATAATAAAGTTGGTATCAATTTCCTTCATGAATAGATTGACAAATAATGCCAAAATCAAAGGTGTCTGACACTGGATTAAACACACTTGTAATCTGATTGGTTACTTTAAGTCATTATGCTTTACATTAATATTGAGCAAACTAATCTCTTGGATGTTTGCAATGGATCATTGATTTGCTCTACTAGGAAAACACCTCCAATAAATGAACTGGTAAAGGAGTCTTTAGGTTTCTCATTAGTTCACTTCTTTCTTGTATACCTTTCCTTGCATCAGGTGCCAACTGAAAGTCAGTGACTGATAAGGCCAGTAGTTGGTCACTTTTCTACGACAACATATGATTACAAAGGTATTTCTTGTCATTAGGCGTGTACAATCACACCTACAAAGGTGCATTAATTCCTATTTTGCCTAAAAATGATGGAAAACAAAACGGGTACTTACGTGTGTACAAACTGATTTCTCCACCATAACCATATAGGAAAATATTATCTTTCGATGCAGAGATTGCAATTCTGTAAAGGTTCCCAGGTGTCAAATTGTTAATCTGTATTTCAGTTGTATTCAAAGTCTTGTAGAAGGATGGTTCTCCATAGACAGAGAAAACATACGTTGCATTCTTGACAGAATATAAATCCCAACTCAGCTGGATAGAAGTGGAGTAAATGTTTATCCCACTGAAGATATCTGACACTGCAGAAGAAAATGTAAAAGTATTATATTAGATAATCAGTGTTCAGTTTGGTTCTATTCTGGGTATTGGGAGCTGCAGTTTTTTTCTTATTATCACACCTATTTATTATAATTGGTTAAGTAAACTTTAACATATGTAACAATAATATATATAATAGGATATTTTAAGGGTCACATAGCAAGGCTTCTTCCCTAAGGGATATTATTGCAGGTTTTTCCCCTGGCTCTTTAGTCTGTGACATTTTAGGGCCAAATTAAACTACTTTTATAAAAACATTTTAGGACTGATAAAAAAGCAGCACTTTTTTTGAGTTGTTCTTAAATGTGAAAGAAAAATAAATGTGATTTACACATGCAATGACTCAATATATCATTGGCAACTTACCTAGTACTAAAATCTCACTGCTGCCCCCTAGTAGACCATCAGCTGCAGCTGCAGTGACCCTTATGGTATATAGCTTTCCAATGGTCAGGTTGGTTACAGTTGTTGATTCTGTTTTCACAATGAAATTCTGAGCTGGATCTCCCAGCACATCCACTTGATAGTAACTGATGGAGCCCTCTGGGTGTAGCCAGCTTACACTGACTGAAGTGTTGGTAATATTGGAGGCTTTCAAACTAATGACAGTGGCGGGTCCTGCAAACATTAATGTAAATAGATATTTAATTTTATATACAAAATATACCACCTAATGTAAACTAATATTTTACCAGTAGCTAAACCTATTTATTATTTACTAAATAATCTCAGTCTTAAACATACTAATAATATTTTTCATTACACTATATTGTGTGATTCTCATTTACAATATGAGCAATTATGTAAGTGATGTTCCACTTTAATGCAGCAGTTGTGCTAAATCTCCCAAAAAACCCTTAGGGGTGTATTCAGCAGTGTTGTGTATTTACTCAAAACCTACACAATTTCTTAATTATTCTTCAGTGAAAATGCATGAAAAATGTGTAAATTCTGTGTGAATGTTGAGTGAATTATGAGCAAAAAAATGATAAATAAATCTTTCTAATTTGTTTGACAAATTTAAAAGTAGAATAATAAAGTAGGTCAGTAAATAAACTCTTTATAATTGGGTATTGGTGATAGGACCCTTTAGGGCTATGTTTACCATAAAGTTCTTGACGATCAAAGCCCAATGATTCTATGAATCTATGAGCTATATTTGGCCTCAACTTATCACGATTTGTTCTCAAAATTTACACAACTATCACCCAAGGTTCACACATTTTCTAAATAAATCTTAGGGGGGAAAATGGAATCTTGAATAAAAGTTAGGAGAATTTGGGAGAAAAAATGATAAATAAAGTTTGCATGAAATAATTGTATGAATATAAAACAAAAAAAAGAACAAAACAAGTTGAAATTAGAAGCTTAAAACATAATAAAAAGAAACTTATTATAGCTAGATATAGGTAAAAAAGCATTATGTTTGAAAGAAATTAAAAAAAAAAAAAAAACACAAGCCTATAAATTGATGTTGCTTGATTCTTACTGGTGTATAGGGATACAGTAACATAATTTCCTTTCACAAGATCGTCCACAACAGCAGAAACCAGGAAGGTGTAATAATTTCCGGGTGTTAGATGGTCAATTATAGCTGAGGTTGAAGTGACATTTCTGTTATAGGAGGAATTTTGCAGAACTTGGATCATATATGAACTTGCATTGCCCACTGGAGGATCCCAGCTCAGGGAGACATATGTGGTGGAGATTATCTCTGCTGTAAGGTTGGTCACTATATCAGGAACTGTTAAGATAAAATAATTATTATTTATATTTATTATTATAGGAATGTGATAAGTATAAGCAGGATTGCATAAACCTTTATTTTATGTTGTTTTTATTTATTATTTCGGCCATATCTATTTTTTAACAAATACAATCATGGTCCAAAGTATTTTCATTTTTTGAAATATTTCAAAAACGATAAAATTCCTCACAGGTAATAATTATCTATTCTAAATGATTACATGTCATAAAAATGATAAATAATGTTTGCATGAAATGAATGGATATGAAAAAACAAGTGGAGATGGTCTCTGCTATAAGGTTGGTCACTATATCGGGAACTGAAAAGAAAAAAATCAAATGGTTATTACCATTAAATAGTTATATAGTAAGTAAAAGCAGAATTGCATGGTCCATTATTCTATGGGGGGTTATTATTTAGCATCTGCCATATCTCCAAGTAAATTAAAGTTGAGTTCTTACCAGCTAAAAGCATTTTAATAAATAATTATCTATTCCGAATGCTTACATGTATATGCAGATACATCAGTACACCTGTCTAATTTATGACAAAATTCAATGGGAAACTGAAATGACTGAAGAATAATTCATGAAGTAATCAAATGATTTTTATCTGTCCATCCAAAAATGTATTAAACTCACCTGGGTAGCCAACTATACATTTACAGTTTTGTTTGAATAAAATAAATAAAAACAAGTTTATGACTTTCTAGTCTTTAAATCTTACTTGTGTATAGGGATAAGTTAACATCATTTCCTTTTACAAGATCGTCCACAACAGCAGAAACCAGGAAGGTGTAATAATTTCCGGGTGTCAGATGGTCAATTATAGCTGAGGTTGAAGTGACATTTCTGTTATAGGAGGAATTTTGCAGAACTTGGATCATATATGAACTTGCATTGCCCACTGGAGGATCCCAGCTCAGCGAGACATATGTGGTGGAGATTGACTCTGCTGTAAGGTTGGTCACTATATCGGGAACTGTTAGGATAAAAAAAAATATTATTTATATCTATTGGCAAAAGCATCATTTTAAAGAATTTTGCATTGCAGACATAATGTAATGCTTTGCTGTTAATACAATAACTAAATTGTAACTATAATTTTGTAAAAAGTGAATTTCCATAGTTTTAGTCTAGTGATAATATGATGATTCCCACTCTCTGTAGTTTCAGGGTCCCAGCAATAAATAGAAAATTGTGACTTAAATCTTCTTAAAATGAATCAAGTACTACACTTCTGACACATCAGCACACCTAATTACATGCAAAAATATGCATGTAATATCACCACAGTCAGCCTGCTGCAAACATTTATACATCTATGATGGCTTTTCAAGAATATAGCTTGACAATTGTCTGTACTTTTATTATCCATCAGTGGAATTTTAGGCATACATGAAACTGAAATTATTTTATTAAAAGATTTGCTTATAATATTAGCCATAAATTTAAAAGTAAGCAGCAGGTGATCGAATGTTAACGTTTTCTACATGATTAAGGTAAATTGACTTAACAAAACTCTATTGTTACTTTTTTAAGCAGCAGGTCATCAAATGCCACAGTTTGCTATATGAAGTCAACTGACTAAACAAACCTCATTTTTATCTTTTTCTTTTTTTATTCCACAGTAGCACCCCTTTACTACACTAGACTAACTGTAAGACTTCAAGGGTTAAGTTCAGTTTTAAACATACTACTATTATTCTGAACAGAATTGTGTTTGTGTGTATATATATATATATATATATATATATATATAAAATACAAAATGTTTAGCTTGAAAAAAATAAAAAAGGCAAGCCTATAGGATTGAATTTTTGATTCTTACTTGTATATACGGATAAATTAACATCATTTCCTTTTACAAGATCGTCCACAACAGCAGAAACCAGGAAGGTGTAATAATTTCCGGGTGTCAGATGGTCAATTATAGCTGAGGTTGAAGTGACATTTCTGGTATAGGAGGAATTTTGCAGAACTTGGATAATATATGAACTTGCATTGCCCACTGGAGGATCCCAGCTCAGAGAGACATATGTGGTGGAGATTGTCTTTACTGTAAGGTTGGTCACTATATCGGGAACTGTTAGGATAAAAAAAAAGTATATTATTAATATCTATTGGTATAGTATGTGGTAAGTATAAACAAGATTGCATTTACTTTTTTCTATGTTTTTGTTATTTAACCATATCTCCAAGTAAAATTCTGCTGTGTTTTTAACAGATTTGAGCATGGTCCAAATGATTTTCATCATTCAATAATTATTCATTCCGAATGTCTAAATGTATAGACAGATATGTCTGAGCTGTTTCCACGTGCAGTATTTCCATCCACAATTACATAGACCAGGAATAAGTAATGATTGCCAGGTAAGAGATATCCGATCACAGCAGAATTTGTGTATATCCCAGTTTAGAGATATAGAAGTGGTGGTGATATCATTTGTGGTCAGGTTATTCACTTCTCCAGGTATTACAAAAGCAGATTATAATATTACATATCAAGTTCATTCAAAATTGTTATCCACAGAATAAGGGGCAATACCAAAATTAAGAACAGGTATTTCCTTACATAAACAATCTTGCATCATACTCTATCTATATTTTATTGCAATAGTTAACTATTTATATGAAGACATAATAATTCTGTGACACAAAAACAAAAACAAAATTACAATGTAATCTATTTTTTTAATCAGCTATTTAGATCTTTTTCTAAACCAGCAATCAGTTAATTTTAGCTACTTGAATTATTGTATGACACTAAATAAGTGAATGATAAAAACTGGAACAGAAACATAATATGAATATAGTAAATACAGAAGTGCAAAGGTCATGTACAAATAGTGAACAGCTCTGCATGCTCCCTTGGCCCGTCATAGTTCTAACAAGCAGTAGGTGAATGTAACTGATTCTTGGCAGCATATGAATTTCAGGGAAATGATGTCATACACTGAATGGTGAATACATTTGATTCGCTACTCTAGTGCTGGTATGAAATATACTGAATATCATTCTAGAGCATAGGTGTCAAATGCAAGGCCCATGGGTCGAATTTCATCTGGCCAGTTTATGTGGCTCCTGTTAGCTTCCCTGTGACTGTCTTTGTTGCAGCAGTGCAGGAGAGAAAGCAGAGCCTGCTGCAGCCTGGAGCCTGCATGGTGAGCTTTTTTCACACTTAGCGGGACCTCACTGCGAGGAGGGATGGGGGCTGGGGGATGCTGGTGGAAGCCCAGGAGTGGAGGAGAGCTCCTATCTATTGCAGTTTACTAACTAGCATCAGAACCATGCTTACAGATGTAATCATAAATAACATTCCAGGGAAAAGGATTACCATTCTGTTCCATGTTATTTCGGACTCCTAAACATTGAAAAGCATCCGGGATAGAAAAGATTGCTGAGTTCTGCTCCAAAACTAGATACCATACATATTTCATTGCAATGCAAAGCATTTTCATTTTCAGACTGTTCAATAAATGTTGAAATCTTAATAAACAAGTTGGACCTTGACTGTGTTTTTGATTTTGGCCCCTTATATGCTTGAGTTTGACTCCCCTGTTCTAAAGGATTGTCTTACTTTTAGGTCCTACACAGCTAGTCTTATCACATGTCTTATATATTATTGGATGTGATAAATATTACATTGTGCTACAAAAAATAAAAAAACAGCTTTAGGGCAACTGCCTTTCATTAAAAGGCTCTAATGGAAAATAACTAGAGACTGCACTGTGACAGCCAGTAGCAAAGTTACTCTTCTTTGATTAAGTCAGACTCAAAAATTTGAACTAATAAATAATCCATGAAATAAACAGATTAATACAGCTCTGGCCAGACAAAAGCCTATGAGACTCACCTGTGTAGAGAGCTATAACTGAGCTGTTTCCTGAAATATTATTAACAACTGCAGAGACCAGGAAAGTGTAAAAATTTCCCGGTGTCAGGCCTTCAATTTTAACAGAAGTTGTATTATTGGAAGTTGTATTGAAAGATGGATCGCCCAAGGTTTGGATGAAATATGAACTGGCATTTCCATCTGCTTTCTCCCAGCTCAGAGATATTGAAGTGGTGGTGATATTCTCTGTCTGCATGTTCTTCACTATTTCTGGTTCTAGACAGTAGATAGAAAATGAATGTTTCAGCACATGGCTTAAAAGGACTGTGATCAATACATTGGTTCTTATTGACACATTAGAAGGACAATATTGTATTTCATATTAGTATGATAAGCACTACTCATAGCAACTTACAGAAGTTAGCAGTGCATGACGTGCCTGAAGACCCAGTCTTTTTTACACTGAACCTACATGAGTGGCCTCATAAAAGTTATCTTAACTTGAAATATTTAGTGATAGCAGCCAGGGCTTGTATCCCTATATTGTGGAAAAACACTTCTCCAGCTTCTTCCGGGCTTTGGCTGCGTAAAGGTAATGACATAATGCTAATAGAGAACCTAATAGCCAATGTCCATGATAGAAGCGATACAGTTTTCAAATATGGTCTCCCTGGTGTTTCTTCTAAGAGTCCCCTGAATACAAAGTTTTGACGGATGCTCCTGATTATCAGGACATTACCATTTATTGGATATGTTCTCTGTTTTCTTACAGAGAAATCTTTTAATCTTTTCTATCTTTTAACCAAGGGTTCTGGAAAACACATTGTGCTCTCTTTTATTGTGACTGTGCACTATTAAGTTTCTGTATTTTTTTTACTCTATGGCAAGACATGCTGTTCCGACCAAAAACATATTTTACATGATTCTGTACAAAAGGGTCCCTTGTATGTTCTATTTATGGCTTTTTATTCTGTAGTTGTAAATAATTCAAGTTTGCTGTAACTTGTTTTCTTCTGTTTTCAAAAAAAAAAATGTTACAAAAAAATCAGGAATCGTGGAGCTCAAGTCTAAAACAAAAGTAGATTTTCACAGCCTTAAACAAACCACAATGGGTCAAAATTGATATGATTGAGCAACAGTTAGATACAATTAAGGTTAATAAAACACCAGGACCTGATTGATTATACCCACGTGTCCTCAAAGAGCTGAGCGCTGCTATATCAAAGTCATTGGGCCTGATTTATTAAAGCTCTTCAAGACTGGAGAAGATGGACTATCATAGGAGAACCCAGGTGATCCAGCAAACCTGACATTTATCTGCTCCATTATTTAAAACACTTGCAATAGCAATTGTCTTTAAAGAAATCTATTCCAGGTTTGCAGGGTCACCCAAGTTCTCCCACAATACTCATCAATCTTCTTCAGACTTGGAGAGCCCTAATAAATCAGGTCTATTGTTTCTAATATTTAGAGACTTTTTAACCTCCCTAGCGGTTCATTTTCTTTCTGGTTTTATGTCTAAAAGCAGTACATTGTTTTTAAATCCAATGTATTGCATTCAATACAGTTATTTTGTATTGAATGCAATACAAATGTATTTTGAATTTCCCACCCCACTGACAACGTACACACGCACCAACGTCACCGGGAACTCCCCGGTGACTCATCGGGTGCAGAAGCTGGCCGGAGGTAGAAGAAAAAACACGTAGATCACGGCGATGGACAATGCGGGATGCCGGCGGATCAGGTAAGGCTGTATTTACTAACCTTCTCATAGGTTTACCTACTCAGAGTGTGACTCGGGGTTGCCGCTTTCAGCAACTTTTTTCTACCCCGAGTCACACTCAGGGTTAGACCAATGTGGTTACTATCTTTAAAAATTGAGCAAAGTCAATACCAAATCACTACAGACTGGTAGGTTTATCATCCATGGTTGTGAAGGTCCTAGAGAGTTTGATAAAGAACCACATAGAGGAGCTTTTTTCTGGAAAAAATCAAACAAATGTACTCTCTTTTTATGAGGAAGTAAATAAACGGGTAGACAGTGCAGTAGCAGTTGATGTAGTGTACTAGGACATTGCTAAAGCATTTGACACAGTACCCCACAGTTGGTTTATATGTAGGTTAGGGTCAATAGGCTTGGAAAAGACAATCTGTAAATGGATAGAGAACTGGCTTTAAGACCGCATCCAGAGAGCAGTGATTATTGATTCATACTCTGAATGGTCTAAGGTTATTAGTGCTGTACCCCAGGGTTCAGTGTTGGGACCTTTACTGTTTAACATCTTTTTAAATTAAATAAAAATTTCACTGTTTGCAGATGACACCAAACTATGTAATCGAATTAGGTCCATACAGGATGTTTATAATCTACGAGCAGACCTGGATGTACTGTTTGATTGGCACCCAAGTGGCAAATGACATTTATTATTGAGAAATGTAAAAGTATGCACTTGGGGGCAAACATGCATCATACTGACTAAGGAGAATGCATTTGGGGGAGTCAACAATGCAAAATGAGAAAGGGGGCTTTGGTAGATCATAGACTTCATATTAGCAGTCAAAAGCTAGCAAAATACTTTCTTGTATTAAAGGATAATGGACTACAGAGATGGAGACATAATCCTACCCCTATACAAAGATTTGGTGAGACCTCATCTGGACTATGCAGTCCAGGGCACCAGTTCACAAAAATGATATTGTTGAATTGGAGAGAGTGCAGAAAAAGGGCAACTAAATCAATAAAATGATTGGTGGAGCTCAGCTATGAGGAGAGATTAGCTGAACTGAATCTGAGAAGAGTCTATGTAAAATCCTATAACACCATGTGCTGAAACATTAATTTTCTATCATCTGTTTAGAACCAGAAATAGTGAAGAACTTGCAGACAGAGAATATCACCACACCTTCAATATCTCTGAGCTGGGAGAAACCAGATGGAAATGCCAGTTCATATTTCATCCAGATCCTGGAAGTTCCATCTTTCAATTGGACATCAATTACAACTTCTAAGATAATTGAAGGCCTGACACCTGGAAATTATTACACTTTCCTGGTCTCTGCTGTTGTTAATAATATTTCAGGAAACAGCTCAGTTATAGCTTGCTACACAGGTGAGTCTCATAGGATTTTGGATGGCCAGAGTAGTATTTTTCAAGTTTTTCATGGATTATTCATCAGTCATTTCTTTGACAAACGTCCTCTCAGCCCACACCCCTGTGCATAGACCAGCAGGCTGAAGAGGGGCCGTCACGGGGCAAGGTTAACAACTCTGTTAGCCCCTTACAAACACCCCATCACAGGTAGACTGCCACCACGTGCTTAGAGAGAAGCTCGCACCATTACCCTTGACAACCGCAGCTATGATTATTCTGTCTGTGTCACCCGCGGCCACTCCAGACAGGGATGTCTCAGCAATCACAATGTTTATAGTAGTGTTTTTGGGTTAGCAAGTTACACTATTTCTACTTAGAGCATTCAGAGATTTAGATTACACTTTTTTTGTTTTAATACATTTTTATTACAGTTTTCCAGAAATTACAAATAACAGACAATCGTAAAATAAAACTGGCATTACATTTAGAAAATAAAAAACATAAACAGTATAAAAAGAACATAAATTAACATTGGAACAAAAACTTAAAAACAAAACAAATACAAATAAAATAGGAGTACTCGAAACCTACAGTGTAATCGGAGAAAAAGAAGCTATTCATCATAGGTTAAAAAGCCTGCGGTCTAAGTCAGGAGTGGCGTGGTGATATGGCAGCTGGCAATGGCCCGCCATATCTCTCTTGCCAATCCTCTATATTCATAGTAGCAGCAAGGTCCGTTTCCCACTTAGCCATTCATTTTGGCCGGTGAGTATCCATATCTATTAATTATGCATAAAGCAGGGACACCAGACCACCAGAACCAGAACTTCGAAGACAAGAGGATTCAAATCTTGTTAGTTTAAGTGGGGAATCAACCGCATACTTAAGAAGATCTGTTAGGTAGTGTCTAATTTGTATAAATCTGAAAAGTTCGCCGGAGGGCAACCCCCAATATTCCCGCAAATACGCGAAGGACATGACCCCAGAGAGGGAAAACAGATCTTAAGTGTAGCGAATAGGCCTTGAAGTCCACCAGCGAAAGGCTACAGGGTTATCATACGCTGGTTCAAAAGAGGGGCAATTGAGGATTTCGGTTAAGGGTGTGTGAACGGACATCAAACCCGCTGAGCACTCGAGCCTTTCCCAAATGCCCAACGCATAGGATAAAGTGGGGTCGGCCACAAGGGGACGTTTTGAGGAGGGCATCCAGAGAAGATTATATATCGGCACTGAGGGTAGTTCCTCTGCATAAATATGAGCCCAGATAGGAAGATCCTGAAGGCGATGTAGAGCCACTAGAGGAGCCAATTGGGCCATATATTTGTAAAAATTAGGAACAGAAAGTCCCCCGTTCAGTTTAGGTTGGTATAGCACCCTATCTAGCACCCGTGGTCTCCCAGGATGCCAGACAAACCGCAGGACTTTTCTTTGTTCAACTTTAAGAGTTCTGCAAGGGAACTGGTATAGGAAGCGTGCGAAACAAGTAAAGTAGTTTAGGGAGATAGGTCATTTTAATTGCATGTATCCTGCCTAGCCACGACAGTGGGAGACATTGCCACCTGGAACGTAAAATAGAAAGGTTCAGGAAATAATGGTGGGTAGTTAGCTTGATGGATAGAAGACAGTCGAGGTGTAATCTTAATACCCAAATAGGGGATGACTCCCAGCCATTTATAGGCAAAATAGGGTTGTAGGGCTTCGACTACTGAAGTTGGCAAGGAAACATTAAGTGCCTTAGATTTGTAATTATTCACCACTAAGCCAGAAATCTCAGAAAACTGATTAAGCAAGTTGTGCAGGTTGGGTAGAGTTGTAGTTGGGGCTGTTAAGGTCAATAGTATATCGTCTGCAAAAAGCATGATTTTATGTTCCTTATTAAATACTCTAACGAGAGCATCATACATTCTATAGATTTGGACTGCGCCAAGTACAGTACCTGGAGGGCTCTTCGGACATTGTCCCCGGATTGACGCTTAGGGACAAAGCCTACTTGGTCACTGTGTATTAGGCTGCCCAAAAGCGTATTCAACCTAAACGCTAAGATTTTTGCCAATATTTTAACGTCAACATTAAGAAGTGAGATTGGTCGGTAGTTAGCCCATGACCTTTGGTCAGTCGATGGCTTCGGTATCATGGCAATAGATGCTCTCAAGGACTCTGGAGGGAGGGAAATCCCCTGTTTCAAAGCGTTAAACAGGGTTTGTAAGTGAGGCGTTAGAACATCAGACATTTTCTTGAAAAACAATGGGGAAAAACCATCGGGGCCAGGACGTTTACCAGTCTTTAAAGACTTAATAGCTGTTGCAATTTCAAGAACTGAGATATCCTCTTGTAGCATATACAGATCCGATGTATAAATGGTGGGAAAGTCAATATTAGCAAAAAATTGGTCAGCTTTACTTAAGTTTAGATCTGGGGGGGCCGAGTAAAGATCAGACAGGTGGAATTGAAACTCCTGGTCAATGTCCAAGGGATTGCTAGTAGATTGCTTGTTGGCAGTGCGTAAGGAGATTGGGGCAAACTGCGGTGTTAGCGTATGTAGACTCTTGGCTAGCAGTGTACCTGGTTTGTTGCCACAATGATAGAATTTATGTTTAGTCCGCTGCAGCTGGCATACTGCTGTATTGGTCAAGCAGAGGTTAAGCTCAGTGCGAGCCTTACGCAAGGCAATAGTTGTGCCTACACTAGGGTTCAGTTTGTGTAATTGGACTTGTCTCGAGTATTCAGCTTCCAGCTGTATCTGAGTTTGAGAGCGCTCTCGCTTTTTGGCTGAGGCTAGTTAAATTAGGTGGCCACGTATCACAGCCTTATATGCCTCCCATAATGTTGTAGGGGAAGACACTGAGCCATCATTTAAGGCAAAATATTCTTTAGAAAGGTCTGCCAATTTCTGAACCGTCTCTGGATGCGATAATAGTGAGTCGTTGATTGACCACGAACGGGCACAAGGCCGAGCCACTAATGAAGTACAAGTAATAACCACTGGATCATGATCCGACCACATTACAGCCGGTATATTAGCTTTTAATATTTCGGGTAGCAAGGCCCTGGGAGCCCACACGTGGTCAATCCTCGAATAAAATGCATAATCACGAGATGTGGGATGAAGCTCCCGCAATACATCAAGCAAGCCCAAATTCTGAAAACATTCCAATATGGGTTTACTCTCTGACAAGGAGGTGTTGGAGGACTTGGTACACCTGTCTAGCTTACTATCGAATACAATGTTAGAATCCCCACAGTAAATCAAGGTACCACGCATATGTAACCGAGTCTCTTCAAGCATCCCTTGAAAAAAGTGAACCTGAGGAGAATTCGGAGCATAATATGCCAAAAATGTAACTTCAACGTTCTGAAGATTCCCACACAAAATTAGATAGCGACCATCTGGATCAGCTACTTGATGTGAACACATGAATGGCATATTCTGATGGAACGCTATCAGCACTCCTTTGCTATGCTTTGTAGCAGCAGAGGCATAGTAAACCTGGGGGTAACGGGTATGCAGAAACTTAGGACTAGAGGTTACAGAGAAATGCGTCTCTTGTATGCATACTGTATCTATGCCCGAGGAGTGGCAATAATTGAATACTGTTTTTCTTTTAACTGGAGAGTTGAGGCCCTTTGCATTAACAGACATTATGCGTAAAGACATCGTTGAAACAACTGTGAGGGTAAGCTATCCTGACCCTACATGAAAATGTGTAAAAGGCACCAAAGTCGGTATTCGAGTACAACAACACAGCTTATACATGTTACAAGAAAGTAAAAAAAAAACACAAAAACAATAAAGTACTTACATGGGTAAAAAAACTGAAATTCCCACAAAATAAGGGGAAAAAATAGAACCACAAGAGCCCAAAGGGCTCGGGGGACCCTAAAGGTCCAACCATAGTTGGGATCACCCGTTCCCACTGTCCAGACGTGGGGTTCTGATGCAATCCAAAGGGGTGACATGTATCAAACAAACGGGCTAAAGAGGTGGAGAATAGGAGTGTCATTGGAAAAAAAGCTGAAAAAACATAAGCCAAAAAATTGTAAAGTATACATTACTTGTGAAATTGGATAGCACGTATTGCCAAAATTAGATCATCCCGGGGATTTGGTTCAAAAAACTTGGGAGCCCAGCCGTACCAGAACCTGAGTGTGTAGCACGGGGCTTCGTTGAGGTGTGCCAGGAGGACAGGGCGAAGCCGAGCTAGAGGCGACGGCTTTTTGAGGATTTGAAGGTGACGTGGATACAGGCGGGTGCAGTAAACCAAGCTTTACCAAACAGATTCGCGCTTCATCCGGTGTAGTAAACTGAAATTGATTCCCTTGAGCCTGGAACATCAGCCTGAAAGGGTAACCCCAACGATATCTTATTCCATTAGCAGAAAGGGTGTGCAAAAATGGGCGAAGACTTCGCCGTTTTGCCAATGTTGAGGGGGCCAAATCAGCAAACAGGCTATACTCCATGCCCTGAAACGATAAGCGGGGTATTTTGCAAGCGTTGCATGAAATTTCGCCACAATGTCCCTAGGTGGGCCATTTTGCTTTTTAGCTCCTTGAGTCTGACAGGGTCCACCGATCCTTAGACCCTGTCAGACTCAAGGCGCTCAGCTCGGATCTCTGGTGCCAATTCTTGAAAGAGAGCGGTAACATAGCCTTGCACATCAAAGACAGTTTCAGGGATACCTCTAATCCGCAGATTACTGCGCCGTGACCGGTTCTCGCAATCCTCTAATTGATCTTTCAGGAGAGAAATCTCTTTACGAGCAATTTCCAGATCTTGATCTAGGCTTTCCAGTACAGTCGTGGCGTCATCCATCCGGGTTTCAAGAGAAGCAGTACGTTGGCCAATCTCGCGAATATCGCGGTACAATTCTGATGTGATGGGTGCTGTACCTTGGGATAACTCTTCACTGATCATGGTTCTCATTTGTTGCAGAAGAGTTAGATCTTCACATGTAGCAGTCTCCTTCAAGAGGCTAGGGGTGGCATCCATGCTGTCCTCCGACCGAGGCATCGGGGAGGAAGCTGAGGATGCTTGGGGTGAAGACGCCGGTGCCATGTTGGACCTCGAGGCCGTGCCGCGGGATGTGGTCTGCAGCACCGCTGGAAGCTTCCTTTTGGACGTCGGACCCATCACAGCTTCTCCCGGGGAGTGTAACAGGACGGGAGTGTATGCGGATCGCTGCTGTGTCCAAGTGACAGGCTACAGTTGTTGCTGACAGCCCGAAGTTGAGAGGAGCCTGGCTAGGAAGCAGCCATCCAGCCAGCTTTACTATGAGTGTTGTAACCTAGAGGGTCTGAAAGAATGCTGGTTGTCAGATACAGAAATATCTTATATGGGGACATTTATGACCCTGGTCTGTTCTACTTTTAAACAAAAAAAGGGAGGCAATTTTACATTTAAAGGTAGATCAGACATTAATTCCACTCCCAATATCACAATTTCTGATTTTTTTAAAGCAGCAACTAACAGTTTCTTGTTGACATTTGTCCTAAATTAGATTTGGATTATTGGAATTAAAGCACGTTTTTGTGTCTGATCAATTCAAAAAAGTTCTAATAAAGTAATTATTAGCCAAAGGTACCTTACAATTGCCTTTCACATTGCAGGCTCTGGCTGTTCTTCATTACAGCCTCTGATGATAAGCAGTTGTCCTAGGACTTCTTTTTACTTTTTATAGTACAATGTAATATTGGTCACCTACAGTTATAACAACGAGAATATTTAAAACGTGTTTTGTTGCTTGTGTACTTTTCACTATGGTGATTCTTATGGCAGCAATCATTTTACAGATATCACTAGCTGTGTAGGACCTATCAAAAAATCTTCCAGAATAGTATTTCAGTACCATTCATACTAGCTCTGGAGTAGTGATTCAAATTTGTTCTCCAATAATTTATGACATCATCTTCTTGAAATTAATATGCTGTCAAAAATCAGATTCACCTACCACTTCTTAGGACTATGACAAGCAATGAGACAATGCAGAGCTTTGTACCTTTTGTAGAGCAATTTGCAAAAACACCTCTGCACTACAGTTACATACCAGTTTTTATCATCAATCTCTTTAATGTCATACAATAATTACTGAAAATAAAAGCAACCGATTTCTGGTTTATAAACAGTTTAAAAACAGATAAAAAAGGTTTACCTTTTCTTTTTTGTGGTAAATAGCTATCATGCCTTTATTTAACTCTTTAATGTTAAATGACTTGAATTTTCTGATTACAATGCAAGATAAGCATGGGAAAAACGGTTCATTTGAACTGTAATAATATTAATTTCTGCACTCTGTAGTACCTGGAGAAGTGAAAAATCTGACCACAAAGGACATCAACACCACTTCTATATCTCTAAGCTGGGATATACCAGGTGGAAATGTGTCTCATTACCTGATAGAGATGTATGGGCCGGAAGTATTGGACTTTACTGTATACACAAATTCTGCTGTGATCGGAGATCTCTCACCTGGCAATCATTACTTATTCCTGGTCTATGTAATTGTGGATGGAAATACTGCACGTGGAAACAGCTCAGATGTATCTGCATATACATGTAAGCATTCAGGACTGGTAATTATTTACTGTGATACATTTTGTTGTGTTTGATCCATTTAAAAAAATTATTTGAACCGTTCTCATAGCTTTTAAAACTAAAACTGAATTTTACCCAGGGATATGGCAAATAAAACTAACATTGAATAATGGTCTATGCAATCCTCTTGATATTGACTACATAACTATACCAAAAGATTTATATAATATTTTTTTTATGTCCTATAGTTCCCAGTATAGTGACCAACCTTACAGCAGAGATAATCTCCACCACATATGTCTCTCTGAGCTGGGAACCCCCAGTGGGCAATACAAGTTCATTTATGATCCAAGTTCTGCATAATTCCTCCTATAACAGAAATGTCACTTCAACCTCAGCTATAATTGACCATCTGACACCCGGAAATTATTACACCTTCCTGGTTTCTGCTGTTGTGGACGATCTTGTAAAAGGAAATGATGTTAATTTATCCCTTTACACAAGTAAGAATCAAAAATTAGAATTCATAAGCTTGTTTTTTATTTTTTTCATTTATACAAAACTTTTTATTTATAGAAAAGGAGTTTTAAATTTGTTTTTTTGTTGGATTTGCACTGCACATCCATTTTTATCTTTTATTGCAAACTAATGTTTATGATGTAAATGTACTATTCATGGTGGAGATCCATATAATTTTCATTCTGATAGAATGAACGTTGTGCTTTATCGTTGCATATAAATGTAAGGGAAATTTCAGAAAGATTGTACTAATTGATCTCATTAAACTTGTAAATGATTACACTTTCCCAAATATGCTGTTGTGGATGATCTTGTAAAAATTAACACCAACATTTTTGTCTCTGTACACAAGTAATAACCAATGCATCATGCACAATTCTATAAATCCATGTGCTGAGACATTCATTTTATATCTACTGTCTAGAACCAGAAATAGTGAATAACCTGCAGACAGAGAATATCACCACCACTTCAATATCTCTGAGCTGGGAGAAACCAGATGGAAATGCCAGTTCATATTTCATGCAGATCCTGGGAGATCCATCTTTCAATACAACTTCCAATTCTACAACTTCTGATATAATTGAACGCCTGACACCTGGAAATTATTACACTTTCCTGGTCTCTGCTCTTGTTAATAATATTCGAGGGAAAAACTCAGTTATAACTAACTTCACAGGTGAGTCTCATAGCATTTTACATGGTCAGAGCTATATTATCTGATTGTATGATGGATTATTCATCAGTCATTTTTTAAATTTTTATTCTGCAACTAACAGTTTATTGTCAATTTTTGTCATGATCTAGATGCAGATTCCTTAAATGAAAGCACATTTTTGTGTCTGATCCATTCAAAAAAAGATCTAATAATGTGATGCCCAAATAGAGAGGTACCTGACAATTCATACTGCAGTCTTGGGTTATTCTTCATTACAGCCTCTAAGGACAGGCAGCATTCCTGAAATTTTTTTTCTTTCTTTAGCCCAATGTAATGCTGGTCACCTCATTAACAAGGAAACTGTTTACGACTTGTTTTGTTGCTTGTACTTTCCACTATGGTGATTCTAGTGAAAGCAATCATTTTACAGATACCAATAGCTGATTAGGACCTATTAAAGAATCTTCTAGAATGGTATTTTAATATCATTCGTACTAGCTCTGGAGTAGTTATTCAAATGTTTTCATCAATACTATGTGACATCATCCCTTTGAAATTAATATGCTGTCAAGAATAAGATTCACTTTCACTTCCTAGGACTATAACAGGCAATGAGACAATGCAGAGCTTTGTACCCTTTGTAGCTGTAACTCCAAAAACACCTCTGCACTTCAGTTGCCTTCTAGTTTTCATCATTGACCTATTTAATGTCATACAATAATTCATTAAAATGAATGTAACTGATTGCTGGTTTATAATAAAAAAAGATTTACCTTTACTTTTTTGGTTGAAGAACTATCAGGTGTTTATGTATCTGTTCAAGGGCTACGGCTTCATTCATTAAGAACATCCCCGGCACTAGAGGTTAATTAACCTCTAGCGCCCCAGGGATCGCAAGCAGGAGGATTCACAGGGCTGCATGAATAAATACAGTCCTGTGAATCCTCCTGTTATAATTTCTTTGATTTTGTGATAAACCATCGTAAATTCGAGGAAATTTTCTGGACAATGCCGGAGGCATTCTTACTCATCCCTAGTAATACCCTCTTGGTAATTATACTTATGAGTTCATATGAAATGTAATATTATAAATGTCTGCACTCTGTAGTGCCTGGAGAAGTGAGGAACCTGACCAGAAATGACATTGGCAATGTTAACCGATATTTGGCCATATAATTAGATAAATTGAGTGTAATTGTCTTGTGTTGTGTGCACATCAATAAAACGTGTATAGTAGACTTAGCATAAATGTTTTTGTTATAGCTATGTGCATATGTTTGTTTGATTTTTTCTCTTTGTTCTTTGTCACAATAAGTCTAAGAATTCTTTAAAAAAAAAATAAATCACATATCCTTATATCATAGAACCTGGAGCAGTGAAGACTCTTTTGATAGACTCTATTTCTACCACTTCAATATATCTGAGCTGGAATCAACCAGATGGAAATGCCAGTTCATATTTCATCCAGATCCTGGGAGATCCAACTTTCAATAAATCTGTGACTTCAACTTCATATGTAATAAGTAACCTCATACCTGGAAATTATTACATGTTGTTGGTCTCTGCTGTTGTTGGTGAAAACAACATAACAGGAGAAGCTGAAACTACATATACATACACATGTGAGTCTTGACCAGATGAGCAAAGCGCAAATTTATCTTTCATGAACTTGTTTTGCAAGTAAACTGAATAATAATATAGCACAGAATATTTACAAATGAAAACATTTTGTGAGATTACAGCAAATTGTGGGAACCACTGTAGGAGATTCACAACAGATATTTCTTTAATATTAAATTTGTCAAAGATCTTTTTTTTTCTTGACGTGTGAATGAATTGTTTGATAATGGTATATCAATGTTAAATCTAAATATCATGTAGATTTTACTTAAGAACATCTTCTTGTTCTTTGTAGTACCTGAGCAAGTGACAAACCTGACAGCAGAGAATATCACCACCAATTCTATATCTCTGAGCTGGGAGAAACCAGATGGAAATGCCAGTTCATATTTTATCCAGATCCTGGGAGATCCATCTTTTAATAGAACTGTTACTTCAACTTCATATGTAATAAGTAACCTCATACCTGGAAATTATTACATGTTGTTGGTCTCTGCTGTTGTTGGTGAAAATAATGTAACAGGAGAAGCTGAAACTACTTATACATACACAGGTGAGTCTTGATCAGGTGGGCTAAGGCTGAATATATCATTTATGAATGTATTTTGCAAGTAAACTGAATAATAATATAGCACATATTATGATGAAATTTATACACAAAAGGTTTCTTTCCTCTAAGTAATTTTCTTTTCAATGCTGCAATGCAGACATTTTGGCAGGTTTGCTAACATGTTATAAAGGAGTATTTGCTCAAAGTGTAGATCCCTTCCAGTTTAGTATCTAACATTATGCCTGTAGTTAAAGAGAAGCTTCATGCAAATCACTAAATATTTAGATTTAAAAACATAGTGTTAACATTTCCACGTATTCCTGACAAAGCAAGGCCATTGACACATATAGCCCTATTCAGCAAAGTTGTCCCCTCTTCTGTGCTGAACCAATAAAACCAAAAAAAAGCTGAACCAATAAGTGATCTTCACAGTTATACAGTGTGGTGAATATGATAGTGTGGTCTAAATGATAGATGTGGTTAAACGGGATCATAATTTATTTAGATGCTAAACCACAAGGCTGAATGAATTTCAACAATGAATTGAATTAATATGAAAATGCGGCTATTTGTTTTGTCACCTCATAGAGCCAATGCAGTCCAGCAATGCAACCCATTGTTCTGATGTAAATTATTCCCAATACGTTGGTTTGCCAACAAGTTTTAAATTAGGTATATTAACAGAGTAGATCCCTGTCTATTTTTTATTTCATTTATTATTTTCTTTTTTTTTTTTGGTACACACCTCCTCCATTTTTTTATCCATCTTAGTCTTGACCTAGAGCCTAGATGTCTAGAACCTGTAATAAAAAATAATTTGTTTGAAATTTACAATGATCTCATTTTTCTTTTCTAGTTCCTGATATAGTGAAGAATCTGATGACAGAAAATATCACTACTACCTATGTATCTCTTAGATGGGGGAAACCAGATGGAAATTCCAGTTCATATTATATTCAGATCCTGGAAAATCTAGCTTTCAATATGACAGTGAATACAACTTCTTATACCATTGAGGGCCTGACACCAGGGAATTACTACACCTTCCTAGTCTCTGCTCTTGTTGATGGTAGTAATATGAGAGGAACCCCCAATATTGTAACTGAATACACAAGTGAGTTATTAAAGTAATTATTATTTGCCTGCTAAATATTGATGCTTCTAGTTTGTATTTGAAAACATTGCTTTCTTAGATAGTGTGCAACATATTACGCAGCATTGTAATAATAAAATAGGGGTTGCAAATGACAGACAGATACAGACAGTGACACAGGAGGAAGGGAGGATCCTGCCCAGAAGAGCTTACAATCGAAGAGGTGGAGGAAGTAGCGCACAATAAAATGGTGGTATGGATTAGTGGGTGAGCAGTGAGGTTTTAAAAGACAGAAGAAGATGGTTAGGCAAGTTTGTAGTTGCAAGTTGCACTACAGCTACAAGTATTCAGGGGGATAAATGGCTTGATGTCATACAGTCATCACATGGTCTACAAAGGAATTAGACTAAAATAAAAAGTAGGCAAAATGCAAAACTATTTTGTGTTTATAGATAAGTAGAGCTGAATGTTTTCTACTAGGCACAAATAATTTGCTTTTTTAAGTCAGGTATATTAAGATGCCTAACTAGTTAATATCAGTTGTGTGTAAACTTTTTACTTTTTCTTGTTATGAATTACATTGTAATGTTATAACCGATTTCTGTACATTGTAGTACCTGACATAGTGAACAACCTGATAACAGAGAATATCACCACCAATAATATATCGTTGAGCTGGAATAAACCAAATGGAAATGCTAGTTCATATTTCATTCAGATCCATGAAGATCCAACATTCAACAGGACTGTGACTACAAATTCTGAGATAATTGATGGCCGGATACCTGGAAATTATTACACTTTCCTGGTTTCTGCTATTGTTGGTGATAATGTGCAAGGAGAAAGTAGTACTGTATCAGCATACACATGTGAGTGATTCCCATGTATATTAGTTGTGAAGTGTTTGTGTATTTAGCTCTATTTCACAAATTGTTTAAGGAGCATGCCACTGGCTCACAAAACCTCACAATTATTTCGTTTGTACACTTTGGAATGATATTCATCATCTTCTTCATTTTTATCACACTATCATGTTGTAATTCTTTATATTATGTACCTTGTAGACCCAGATGTAGTCAAGAGTTTAGCTACAGAGACTGTCAACACTACGTCTGTATTTCTGAGCTGGGGAAAACCAGATGGAAATGCCAGTTTATATTTCATACAGATCTTAGAAGACCCATCTTTCAAAAAGACCGTGCCTACAACTTTTTATATAATTGGAGGACTGACACCTGGAAATTATTACACTTTCTTAGTCAATGCTCTTATTGATAATGATAATGTAAAAGGAGAAATTAGCAAATCATCTGCATACACAAGTGAGTCTAATATTGTACAAGTTGTGACATTTTTTAAAAGTGTATTTATTTAAAAACAAAAAAAAATCAATGTTATGCCTTGGCTTTGGATTCCATATAAAACCATCTGAGACAATTACCTGTTCTGTATATTATTCTTTGTATCTACCAACTGGTATGTTGTGAAGGGCTTGCGTGGTTGAAGATGAATTGAATGGATAGTTGAAGTAGATTTTTGGTAAATCTAAAGATGCAAGGATTGTATGATCAGATTGTAAAATGTATGGGTATCTTAGGAAATCCCCATTGAATGGCCTTTTAGATGCATATGCATTTAAAGGTGTGTTTATATGGTCATTTAGGATTTTGGATTACATTTGCATTTAAATTCCATGGAGCCTCGTGTTGTTGGGAATTTTCTGGCTGACTACATTTTATGTATTTTTATAAATACTATTATTCCTTTATGTATTTATTATTTTTATTGCAAATTGTTTGTGATACCCTTGTTTGCTGTAAAAGTTGTCAATAAAAACAATATTGTTTTTACAGGACCTGCCACTGTGACTAACCTAAAAGCCTTCAAGGTAGACAACAGCTCAATCTATATCAGCTGGCAGCTCCCAGAAGGCAACACAAGTTACTATCAAATAGAATTGTTGGGAGAGTCATCCCAGAATTTCACTGTGTATACAAAATCAGTGACTATACCCAACCTGATCAGTGGAAAGCAGTATACAGTGAGTGTCACTGCAGTTTCAGAAGGAGGTTTGACCGGGGGAAGCAGTGAGATTGCTGTATTAGGTAAGTGCACAAAGGTTGTCAGTAGGTATATAATAATGTATATGCATATTGTAGAAGAAGGAATGTGTGAAGCTAAATTCACAGGATATTTGGCATCATGCACCTCAGTTTCACCTGGAAAGGGCCTGGATAGGGCCATGTGTAATTGTTTTTGCAAATTTGCTGCACTTTATTTTGGATACTGAACTCAGAGTGTCCTGTAAGAAATAGGTGGGCCAGGCACCCCATCCCTTTTACAGGCCAGAAATTGAGGATAGCTTGGAAGCAACTCTCTGATAAAAAGAAGGAACCGGTCTTTGAGTTGTGTTTCTGTGCTGAGAGAGCATAGAAGGTCTCCCAATGTTTAGGTCTAAGGGACCAATAACTCTGAAAAGTGTAAGAGAGTGTTTTTCTGTCATACTGTTATGACTCTAATCCCCTGTGAGGGAGAATCCTTAAGATTACTTGTTTAGGTTGATATTTTTGTGAATAAAAGTGGCCAAAGTGCCCAGAAATTGAATGGAAGTCTGAAATACCTCCCCACAGCCAGTACATTTAAAGCTAATCCCTCACATTTTAAATATAAAATTTCTGTCTAAAATTGTGTCCGTCTGCTACCAAAACAGCCCTGACCTGTCCTGGAATGGGTTCTTTAACATCTCTAAAGGTGTTCTGTGATGTTTGACACCAAGATATTAGGAACTGTTCCTGAAGTTCACACTGTCTTTGCTAGCCGTGTGTCATCTGCAGTAATTGATGCACATGCAACCAGCCATCCACATGATTTATAAAAAAAAAATGTGACTCATCAGACTAAACCACCTTCCTTCACTGTTATGATCCAATTCTGGCCACTCCATCTGACCTGGAGTTACATAATCCCACACACAGCAAGTTGCAATGCGCTGTGAGTTGCAACACCTTTCTCTCTTGATCGGTGTTATTCTTGTAATACTCAGGCACACACATGGATATCTATGTTGTTTTCCCATGGAGCATTTTTGGTGGGAATAAACTTTGGTGTCCTTGGAATATCCCACAAGACTTGTCTTTTTGCAGATGCCTTTATAATTTGGTCCTTGTCAATGTTACTCAGATCTTTATGCTTGCCCATTTTTTCTGTTTCCAACACATCACCTACAACTGCTCACTTGATACCTTGTCAGGTGCCATTTCAGTTACATGATTAATGTTATTTATTGGTAATAGTTTATTGTTATTGCTGATTGCTGTGTGTATAAACATACGTATACATACATTGTGATAATTTGGGACTGGGAACACTGCATGACAGAGGACACAGCCTAAAGCTATGTACACATGGTAAATTTTAGTAGCTGGAAAGGATCTTTTTTAAACCTTTCCAAGCACAAAAGAATGAAAGATGCATCAATGAGTCCTGTACATACAGTAAATGAAAGGAGAGGGGGAGAACGAGCGAGCAACAACCCACTGCACTCTCCCCTCTTCACTTCCATTGCAGTCGTTCATCTTTGGTCGTTCGTGGATCTGCCAAGACGGATCCATGAATGATGTTGGACGGCCACTGCCATCTGACACATGTCAGATTCTCATCCAATACTAGCCTTCAGGCGAGAATTGGGCAAGGATCATCTGACGTGTATACATAAACTTACGGTCCAAAAGAGTACTTCATTTAAACTCAAAATAGCACCCTTCAGTGTACATGTAAATTATTTAGCTTTTATTCAGCAGAATTGATAACAACACATGAGCAGCAAAACAAAGGTCCAATCTGGCAAAAGTCCACTTAAGATAGTAGCCTCAAACTCATTGGGTGCTTTCCTCTGTGGTTCCAAAGTCTCTTTTCCAAAACTCTACTATCTGGTTAGCCTACCTGAATACTTACATCCTCTCTGGTTACTCAGGCCTGTCTCCCTGAGCTACCTCTGACTCCCTTTTTCCAGGTGAACTTAAGGAAAACACCTTGCAATCAGTCTTGTGTGCATCTACATCGCCATTAAGGGGATCTGCCAGATTATAAAGGAAATTTCTCCTTTCTTCTAGTTCAATCTAACTTCTGCCAACTGGCAGGGAGTGAGAGGAAAGTGCTCTCACAGGGATTCAAACAGCATTAGAAAGCAAAATTCTGGTTCTAAGCATGCTTCATTTTGCTAGAAAATGTGTTTGTATACTTGGCTATGTACATGTCCAGGAACAGATATCTTTCTGTTAAGTCAGACACCCATCAAATAGACCTGAACTCGTAATATTTTCTTTCACTTTTAAAAAGACACAAATTATGCACTGAAAATGAAGTAAAAGTGGTTCTAATAAATCATTTCTAGAGTTCACCAGTTTGATTTTTCTGGTATTTAATCTTATCACCTAATTGTTTTACCTAAAATTCTGTTTAACTAAAATAAAAGTTTACTAAATACCCAGAAACTCACCTACAATAACAAATTATATACGTAATTATGAATACAAATATGAATTATTAATTGCATTCCAAACCTACTGATTTTACTGTTTTCCCTTATATTCAAATAATGTTTTGGGGGAAAACTGACACAGCTGGCAGTGCCTGTCAGCTTTCAACTAAACTTTTGACCACAAATTTACAGTTGTTTTTCTCAAAAATATATCACTATATATCACTATATATTTTACAAGATGTTATCAAAAAATGTCCCTTTTTTTCATTTCTCAACACGTTTCGCAAGCCTTGCTCCCTCAGGAGACATGGGACTTCGAAAAACAATATTGGTAAATCTCTTTAGGCTAAATCAAGACAGGTATGGGGGAGAGGTTCACCCATGATAGTCTATCTTCTCCAGTCCTGGAGAGCTTTTTTAAATAAGGTCCATTGTTGTCAAAATTTGATCATATATCTTTATAATAGATAAATGATTAAAAAAAATCTAAAATGTCCTAAAATATGTAAAAAAATTGATTTTATGTGACTTTCGTGTAACTTTTGAGTAATAAACTGTCACAAATAAAAATGTATGTGTTGCGCGAACATATTTAATTTAGTCCAAATTTGCGCTAGAAATTCATAGTTGGGATTTAAAAGTTTGTATATGATTAGCTGCTATGCAGATACAAAAATTCATATTTTATGTTATTTGTTAACAGAGGCTGATGTTTGAATATGTAAGTACAAGTAATCATACAGCAAAATGTCTTATGATATGTTAAGGACACATGTGTTCCTATGGTTATCATTGATTGGTTATCATTAAAACTCCAATTCACTTGGCCAAAGATTTATAAATGTAACAAAGAACAAATAGTATTGTATTAGCAGGGTCATGTTCTGTAATGTAATACCAAAGCAACAGTAGCATAATGGAATATGTCTCCCAATAAATTATTCATTTTCTTTTCTAGTGTCAGATGTCATAACAGCTACTGACATTTCCTCCACCACTGTGTCACTTAGCTGGACACCAGACTTGGAGAATTCATCATATGGCATCTTGGTCTATGGGGAACCATCCAGTAATGTGACTGTGTACACCAGTGCAGTGAAACTTACCAATCTGACTCCTGGAAATTTCTATACAATTCAGATTTCAGCATATAGAAATAACATGCTTCTATATGGTTACAGCAGTGAGATAACGTTATATACCAGTAAGTATCTTTTGTTTGCTAACCAATTCAATGTTGTTATATAGTCAATGGGCTCTATTCATAAAAAAAGGCAATCTGACATTTTGAAAATCCCTTTTTTCAAACTCCTAAATTTAATTTTTCCTAAAATATTAAGTCCTAAGAGTAGATGAAGAAAACATAAGTAAACACATGAAACAAACAATATTATATTTGGTCATGTATGCATTGAGAAAATGATTTAATAAAATATTTGCCTTAATCTCAGATCAAACATTTTATTCTCAATAATCCCAAATCAAAAAAGTTTTGTACACACAAAAGTAGAACAACAAGTACATACATGTACATACCAAAACACAGCTATGTATTCTTAGATAACAAGCCAAAACATGTCAAATCAGGTTTTAGAAATGAATGTGCCACATCTAAGTTGTACATACTTACATGCATACACAAATATACAACCTAGCACCTCTATCTATGTAGAATTCCCCTAAAAGAATATATAGGGGGTTAAACAAAAGGAAAAAAAAGCTAAAGAAATGTTAAGCATTGGAAATATCTCACCTCGCCAGTAACCATATTAATAATATTAACCAGTGACAATGCCTTATCTCAAGATGGTATTTAACCTATGCACTAATTCTCCTAGTTGTTACCTTATAATTTGTTCCAGTTAGTAATGGGGACTTTAACTCCAACATAGTACATTCAGTCCCATCAGTCCATCCAAAACTAATAAAATAATATTGGGTAAATGCTGAAGATGTAATACATCTTAAATCATTTTATATCTCCAGTGTTCGCTCTATGTTGGAGTTCTTGAATTTGCATATCTGCTATAAACAATATTCAGCCCTTCAGCTTTTAATATATTACTTTAATGGACTTGGCCCAAGGTTATAGAACATTTAAAGAGAGGGGAATATTCAAAACTTCAAGGTGGATAAAAACTAAGTTGGCAATTAGAATTGGGAGATTTCCCTGTAAAAATATTAAATACATATAAGCAGACAAGGGTTTACATGGTGTATGAAACCCTACTTATAAGTACATTATTTTATTAGATAGATCCTGTAAGTGATTGTGGATAACACTGCATAAGACTTTACTTTGCTAAAGTTTGTGTTATTAAAAATTGCAACATGGAGCTTTCCAATATACTTTCTTTTGTACTTAGTATTATTAATTAAATATATTGATCTTTTGTATTAAAATTATGATTTTTCTAGTAATGTATGTGCATGTGTTTGTTATATTTTTTACCTGTCTGCAGGGCCTGAAGTAGTTGGAAATGTCCTGTCTTACAATGTGACCACTAACTCCACAGAGCTAAGCTGGCTCCCTCCAAATGGCAATTACAGTTACTATCTGATTGAGGTAATAGGAGATATATTCAACAACCAAACAACAACCCTTCAGTCATCTACTATCGAGGGACTGATGCCTGGAAACCAATATATAGTCACCATCAGGGCTGTTACAGGCCAGAATGTACAAGGAATTGCTTATCAGATCACAGTTGTTACTAGTGAGTATACACATCATCTATTATAATGTAATAAAGCATACAGCCTTCATTAAATCTGGTTATGAATATGCCAGTAACATAAAGCTATGTTTAGACCTGCATCGGGAGTAATAGTTGTCATGCAGATCTCACCAAATGGTAACCTTGCCAGCCACTTGGCTACCCACATTGCTTCTCTGGTTCATGAAGAACCAGTGTTTGCACATTAGGGGTTGTGTGGATATAATAAAGCCCTAAACTTGACTGCTAACATACAGTATCTGTATTGCTCCAAAGTCAGCAAATAAATAGAATTTTAGAGTTTAGGGAAATGTTACACAGTATTTGGTACTAATTTGATTTATGTGATTTGTAGTTATTTTTTTATTTTTTTTAAAGATAAAATAATAAATAAAAACAAAGATTGCATTGACTTGTAAGCTGTATAATTTTTATATTATATATGGTAAAATCTAAGAAAAGAAATATAAAAGTAATGGGAGCTATTAATGCATAGCTGATATTCTGTTTCTTTCTTCCAGAACCGGAAGTGGTGAAAAACCTTACAATTCTTAGCTTCACTGACACATTTGTATCTCTAAGCTGGTTGCCTCCAGATGGAAACCTAAGTTTTTATGTAATACAGATACAGCAAAATGGCACCTACACGGAACGTACAACACTAAATTACTTTACAGGCCAAGATCTGACACCTGGGGTGTACTATACCTTCCAGGTCCATGCTGTAGCTGGTTACAACATGGTGTCAGGAAACATTTCTGAGATATCCCATTATACAAGTAAGTATTTTGCAATGTAGCGGGATGAAAGCATTAAACAATTTAGAAGTTATATTATCTGAAATACTTTACATTGTACAGTAGAGCTGCAAATGATAATCTTTAAAGCGTACCTAAACTCAGAATTTTTACTTAGTAAACATAGGGAAATCCCTTTGTTTCTCACTGTAATCACAAACACATAATATTATGAAGTTAAAAAACATTTGAGGATATAGTTATTTACATGGGATTGAAACTATGGTTCTGATTTATTAATGTTCTCTATGAGTGGAGAAGATAGACTATCATGAGTGAGCTATTAGTTGGCAAATGATTTTATTATTAATTTTAAATTTAAAACTAGCTTGCATAACAATTAGCCAAGCAGTGTTTTTGGAAGGAGACTTCAGCAAGGCTTCATTGTTTATTTAAAGGTTTGTATAGAAAAATCTATATATAAAAAAAAAACCTAACTGCAAAACTTGCGCTAAAAGCAGCAACAAATATGTACACACTGATTTTTTATTGAAATAATACAATATTTTACCTATTTTCATTTTAAGAACCTGGACTGGTGAAGAATCTGACCATGGAGAATATCACCACCACTTCTATAGCTTTGACCTGGGATAGACCAGATGGAAACGTCAATTCATATTTACTTATGATCTTAGAGAATCCAAATTTTACCAGAATTGTGAATGCAACTTCTGATATAATTGAAGGCCTTACTCCTGGAAATTATTACACATTCCTGGTCTCTTCTTTGATTGATGTCTATGATGTTCAAGGGGAAAGCAGTAATGTGTCTGCCCACACAAGTGAGTTTAACCAAAACATTATGTTTCAAACAAAACAACCTGCTGTTCTTGAATACATTTTGTATATACTTTACCTGTTACCTTCATTAACTCTTAACTCCTAAACTTTTAAGTGTTTTTAGTGTTTCTGGAACATGTCTCTGCTAGTTTTAAGACAGATTTGTCCAAACACATCCTGATGATTTGGTTAAGGCCAAACCCAAATCCACTACTAAAAATCAATACTTCACTACTAAAATCAATAGGGAATGAAATTATAGTGGTTTGGTATAGTTTGAGAAGTGTCCCTGCAGTGGTGCATATACACTAAAATTCCATGGAAAGAACACCGAACTTCTTAGGATTATTGAGCTACTTAACAATAAAAAGGAAACGTGTACAGGCATGTCGCTATGTTTTCAGTGGCTTTGAGGATGACATGTGAAAGATGCAATAAATTAAACTACAGCTTTTTGTGGTCCGTTAAACCTACTTAAATTGTTAAAGGGTCATTTAATTTACCAACAGTTGGTTTGCCAACTACATTGATTGTAGGAAGGATATAAAAAAGAAGCATACATGGAATTAAAATTAGGCATGTGTCACTGTAACCATAAAATGTAGGTTACAAGGATTAGGAACAGGGACATAAGTTACTTTTTATAGTATGTCATCTAGATAAATGTCCCAAGTACAGCTGCACACAAATTCCTCTTTCATCTTCTAGACAAAAACAACTTTCAGTCCGTGGGGCAGTGATAGAAAACTTCAGTATTGGTGTCTTAACGCCTAGTGCTAGGGCAACAGAGCCCTGACTAAAAGTAAGAAAATAAATAACTTCTTTGGTCTGGTTGAGGGCTTATAACATAATTAGGGATGAGCCTCTGGCATTCTCATGAAAATTTCCTCGAACTTCCAATGGTTCCGTAAAATTTCGGTGAACCGATTTGGCGAAAGCATTGGAGGAGGAAATTACAACAGGGGGATTCCCAGAGCTGCATTCAGCCCTGGGAATCTCCCTGTTTCCGATCCCCCGGGGAGTGCCCCGGGGATCACACTCTCTTCTCAATGATTGCAGCCACAGCTGATTGATGAGCTCAGTGTGCGATCCCGGGGGCACTAGAGGTTAATAAACCTCTAGTGCCCCAAAGGATCGCACACGCTTCTCAAATATTCTATATCTATAGAAATGCTACTATACTTATGCTTCTATATCTATATCAAATGCTACTCAACTGTCTACCTGTGTCTACCTAGGGGGTACTACAGCTTGCACAAAGATGGAGTGAGAAGGGCCAAGGGGCAGAGTCTAAGCAGTAACTAGGGCTTCTCCAGAGCCTCTAGTGGTGAGGATGTTGCATTGCTGGTTACTGCCAGGTTGCGGTCCCTGGACACATCAGAGTGGGCAGGATGATACATGGTATCAAATCACTAGGCAGAAGAATTGTCAAGGGAGGTCAGGGTCGAAGCAGGCAGCAAGAAAGGGAGGTCAGTTCACAAGCCAGGGGTCAAATACAGAGATCCAGGAAATAGACACCAGTGACACAGGGGTCCCTGCAGACACAGGGAACACAGGAGACAGTGGAAGCAACAGGAGGCAGAGGAATATCCACAGAGAGAGGAACACTGGAACAGCAGAAGGGATGTGGTTGGCAAACAACAGACTGGGCAACAAGGGGTTACACAGGAGCTGGATGGGGGAAGCAATTAATTAAACAACAGGTGTAGAGGAAATGCTCAGCAGAGCTAGGGGGCTTGTCACTAGTGAAGACACGCTGCATGAGTGCTGTGTCCGAGCTAGCTAAATAGCCTGGGATGATAGAGAAGCTATTTTCTGATTGGCCAGCGGGATGGGGGAAACTGATAAAACCTCACTGATTAAACCTCCCATTATACTTTGCTGTTCTCTGTCTCTGTATTAATGAAAATAATGTACAATAATTTATGTTTGCAATAGCTAAATACACAAGTGTGTTGACTTTAAACAGAAAACTACTTTTACACTTTTTTTCTTTTTTTTGTTCTAACCTTTAACATGTGATTACCACTATTATCTATTTATAAAATATACAATGAATATATGAACAACTATAATGCTTCTTATGGATCTTACATGCCTTTACACATACTAACTGTAACTATTTCTTCTGTTTACATTATAGAACCGGAAGTAGTGAAGAACCTGACAACAGAGAATATCACCACCACTTCTATATCTCTAAACTGGGATATGCCAGATGGAAATGCCACCTCTTATTTCATTCAGATTCTTCAAGATCCAACTTTCAATAGAACTGTGACTATAACTTCTAATACAGTAGAAGACCTGCTACCTGGAAATTATTACACTTTCCTGGTCTTTGCTCAAGTTGGTGAAAATAATGTGCAAGGGCAAAGTGACAATATATCTGACTATACAAGTAGGTTTTTGCTGTTTTAGATAATATTTTATTTTTTGTTTAAAATTAGGCCTTGCAAGTGCTATGGTCTGTTTAATGTAACTTGGCACTGTTTTCCATCATCTTTAGACAAATAGGAATTACTGTACCTGAATCAGCAAACTTGGGTGATCCAGCAAACCTAGAATGAATCTATCTGGCCCATGAATAAACACATTTGCCAACAAATAGCATATGACTTTTAAGAAATCCATTGCAGGTTTGCTGGATCTCCCATGTTCGTCTATGTCTTGGAGAGGTAAATCAGGCCCAATGTGTTTAGCCTGATTAGTTGAATTTAAAATTCTAACTCCAGCATTTCAGCGTGGACTATGCTTTTGGTTCTTTAATCTGACTTTTGATTATATCAGTTCTTGTTTTTATTTGCAATATTCTACTTAAAAAACAGGGATAGGATACTGTAGTATTTTAATTCTTACAGATTAATTTCACCAGCAAATCTGGATCTGTGATGCACTTAAGTGGATAGTTTACCTGTTTTTAATAGTCGGCTAGAAGGGGACCTCCTTTTACTAGTCCTCTCTCATATATTGTGCTCCATTTTGGAGCCCAGGTTCTCCTCCCAAATAGGACACAAATTTCCCCCCATTTTCTATCTAAATAAAGGAATTGTAATAGAAAAAGTAATTACCTATTGACCTATTCAGTTATTGAGTTTTAGTAGGGACCTGATGCAAGGCAAGTTAGGCAATAAAGAAGTTAACTAATGAGAAACTTAGACTCCTTTACCAGTTAATTTAATAGAGTTGTTTTCTTAGTAGAGCTTCTCAATGCTCCATTGTAAACATCTAACTAGGAGATCAGTTTGTTCATTATTAATGTAAAGCATGGTTAATAACACAACCAATCAGTTTGTCAGTGTGTCAGTTTAATGCAATGTCAGACACCTTTGATTTTGGTCATTTTACTATCCATGGAGGAAATTGATACAGACTTTATTCTTTAACCAATATTGGTCAATCAGGTGGTCTTCTTCTAACTTAAAGTGCAAGTGCAAGTGTACTGAAAAATTGAGCCCTGTGCATTTCACTGTTTTACCCTTATGTAATAAAAATATTTTGGAAAATATAATAATTTATCCACAAACGTCAAGGTTAGCATATGAGTAGATCCAGACATTCATACCTGGATGCTTATTCAAAATCCACATCAGACAAGTCTATGAATAGATAAGGCCACCGGTTGACACCTCAAAGGCTTCCTCAGGCTCTGTATCTCCTAAACAGGCAGAAGGAAATTGGTCACCAGACACAATGGCATCACACCAGTGATGAAAGAGAATATTTTCATCTCTATCACCACCTGAAAGATTTGTTGCAGAGAGATGAAAGAGATTATTCCTTTATAGAGATTATTCCTTTATAGAGTTCATTGTAAGGTTTATTATTTATTAGACCCATATGGGCAGATATGCATTTGAATAGTCATGACCTTTATGTGTAAATGAGGTTTAAGGCATCTGTAGATTTGAATGCAGTGAAATGCTACCGTAGTACCCGTAGTAATTTTCAAGCATATCAAGCAGGGTTTAGGGATCCCAGAACCTAAAAATATTAAAAGATATGCAATATTCCTATGTTGTCCTCCAAGCCACAAAAAGGTACCCCTTCCCACTACTGCAAACATTTACCCCCTTCTTTAATTATTAGAATGTTCCTGAGAAATCGTTAGTCTTTCCATGTTGTTCTGGTGAATTTGGTTGTTTTAGTGACTCTCTTGAGATCATAACAATGGGCCAGGAAATGTTCCAGTTGACTGCAATGATTTTCATTTTCTTGTACAGCCTGAAACCAAAGAGCAGGGTGTGTTCAACCCACCATCGCTAGAACTTGGAGGGTTTTTTAGAAGCTATTATCCCTTATGGTAGGATAAACTATGTAGGAGTGTTATGTGTGGAAGCTTGCCTGATAATGAAGAAGGATGTTTGAGGTTATATTGGTGTTTCACAATTGGATGTGGCACATGTAAGACTTTTATACTGTTTGTGTACTTCCATGTTTGGTGAGATGATTTCAGCGGCCAAGTCTGTTGCTCTGTAGTTATTCCTGGTTCCATATGATTAAGAAGGCTGTATATATAACGTGCTTGGGTGTAAATATATCTCATTTGATTTCCTAAGGAAGCAGAGATCGTCTGTGAAACATTGATTATGAATTGAGATTATACACCAATGAAACTTTGTTTTCATTTTTTTTATATATTTTTAAAATATTAAAATTGTTGTAGGCAGCACTGGCATCTAAATATTAGCACTTGGAAACAACTTAGATATTCCCAGTAGTATCTATAGCAATACATTCCTCTCATAGTGAATCATAGAGCATTCAACAGATTGACTGGCATGTAATGTAAAACTAAAATTTCCAAATTTCATGAAGAACAAAAACAAAAACAACAAAAACAATTAAAACAAAGAAATAAGTTTGATGATCCCAGAACTAAAAAAAACCTTTCCTTTTCAAGCTGTATTTACCAATCAGTCTCTCGTGCAAACTTTAGTTGTGTGCAACTAGTCCTTAAAAACTGTAAAAAGTTATAGTGTAGTAAGTCTTAGTCACACATGCCTAACACACAGGAATTTTTAGTGGCATTTACATAAAAGCAAAAAATAGTGGATGCGTTTTAATGCCTGTTCTCTTTTCCCCTCCAAACACTTTATATGAACTTTGCAGGGTTGGATGCTTTTCCTTCCCACCTGTCCAACCATACACATACACTACTGAATGATATGCATGATATGCTTTTGTGATTTGCACGTCTACTCTCAATATTTTCCCAAAGAAGAGGTATTCCATTGCTGCGAAATGCATTAAAAAGGACATTTACATAGTAGGTTAGGTTGAAAAAAGACATAAATCCATCAAGTTCAACCACTAGGGAAATAAACATATCCCAGATATAAAACCCTATAAGACATAATTGGTCCAGAGGAAGGCAAGTAATAACTTTGGACTGTGAAAGCAGTTCTTTCTGAAGGATATGTTGCTAAATGTGCATTGGTTTTTACCACTTATCATTATTTATTTTAACTTGAGCTCTGTAAATAAAGGAAATTCCATTTTACTTACAAAAATGTGTTCACTATTTGTTGCTTTTGTGTAAATGTCACAAAAAATCCCTGAGTGTTAGGTGTCAACAATAGTGACAATAACTAGTGAGTTACTAGTAATAATAGTGAGTGACAATAACTCACTTCACTTTCTTTTTTGATGATTGATTTTGGGATCAGAATTTTTGTTTTGCAACCCTAATCAATGTTTTAAATTCTAGGGCTCCATTTACAAACTATTCCCTTCAATTAACCTGAAATTCGCAGACAAGTGTTGAAATCTCTACACTTCTTCTTTCAGTGCCTATTAAAACAGTGACTCATTCTGCCACCTAGTGGCTATTTGCCAAAAGTGCACAGGTGCCACAATAGGTAATGCTATGTGTGTGAATTCAGAGCGAACCGACAGGGAAATCATTTTTAAAAACACCCTCTAGTCTTTGAAAATGTAAAGAAAATAGTAGTAGATTAGAAGTGCAAAACAAATAGCATAAAAAAGGATTCTTTTTATTTAAAGAAAGACAAAATATTCGATTGTGTTCTAATTTAGGCTTTTGTTGTGTTGTGGAATAATGTCCCCCTCTACTTACCTGTAGATGATTAGTATTTTAGTAATTATTATAGTAAATTATGACTTATACAGTTTGAAGTACCTGGAGAAGTGAAGGAGCAGATCAAAGCAAAGCCATGCATAGTTTGTAGAGTTAATGGTTCTCTGAAGTCCTGCAATATATATATATATTTCTGTTCCAGTTTTGATCATTAACCTTTTAAGTGTGAAAATGTAATGATAACAGAAAATGATTTTACCTGAATTCACTGGTTGCTGTTTATATAAATAAACAAAATATTTTTAACTTTACTTTTCATTTCTGTGTTGCATAGAAATGATATATCTTTATGTAATAACTTAAAGTTAATACATGTTATTATGCAAGACATGTATGTGTAACAATACCTGTTCTTTGTCATATTAATGCCCTTTAGGTTCAAAATTTTAATTTAATTCGAAATGTAATATTATAATCTGTTTTTGTAGTGCCTGGAGAAGTGAAGAACTTGACCACAAAGGTCATTAACACCACTTCTATATCTCTAAGCTGGGATATACCAGATGGAAATGTGTCTCATTACCTGATAGAGATG
>NC_092861.1:58034628-58127839 GCF_032062135.1 Pyxicephalus adspersus
TCTTTGTTTAGTTTATTCTGTTGTATATGCATAAGAACATTGTGCTCCATGTGTTCACACTTCTGGGCTCATCTGTTACTACAAACTAATTTTTCTTATGTTAATTTACTATTTACAGTGGAGATCTATATCTGCAATCCCTTTCATTTATATTCTGGTAGAAGGTACATTGCACTTTATAGTTGTAGATAGATTTAAGGGAAATTTCTGAAGGATTGTACTAATTCACCTTTTCAAACCTGTAAATTATTTTACTTTCCCGAATATGCTGTTGTGGATGATCTTGTACAAATAAAACCAACATTTTTTTTATCTCTGTACACAAGTAATATCCAATGTATTATGTAAAATCCTATAACACCATGTGCTGAAACATTCATTTTCTATCATCTGTTTAGAACCAGAAATAGTGAAGAACTTGCAGACGGAGAATATCACCACTACTTCAATATCTCTGAGCTGGGAGAAACCAGATGGAAATGCCAGTTCATATTTCATCCAGATCCTCGAAGTTCCATCTTTCAATTGGACATCAATTACAACTTCTAAGATAATTGAAGGCCTGACACCTGGAAATTATTACACTTTCCTGGTCTCTGCTGTTGTTAATAATATTTCAGGAAACAGCTCAGTTATAGCTGGCTACACAGGTGAGTCTCATAGGATTTTGGATGGCCAGAGTAGTATTTTTCAAGTTTTTCATGGATTATCCATCAGTCATTTCTGTGACAAACGTCCTCTCAGCCCACACACCTGTGCATAGACCAGCAGGCTGAAGAGGGACCGTCACGGGGCAAGGTTAACCACACTGTTACCCCTTGACAAACACCCCATCACAGGTAGACTGCCACCATGTGCTTAGAGAGAAGCTTGCACCATTACCCTTGACAACCGCTGCTATGATTCTCCTGTCTGTGTCACCCGCTGCCACTCCAGACAGGAATGTCTCAGCAATCACAATGTTTATAGTAGTGTTTTTGGGTTAGCAAGTTACACTATTTCTACTTAGAGCATTCAGAGATTCAGATTACACTTTTTATAGTGTTTAATAATTAAAAAGATACAAAAAGAGTGCATAAACAAATACGGAATAAAGACTAATCAAAGAACAATAATAGAACAAAAGCCGAAAATTAGCAACAGCTTAAAAAAAAGGGAAAACTTTGAAATAATATTTAGGTAGAGTTGGTTTGCCTTGGCCCAGGTTGCTGTGTAATGTCCATGTTATTAGTCACTGGGCTCCCTGCAGTGCTCAATGTGTCAGTGCCGTTGTCCTTAGCAACAAGATGGTATCAGTGAGAGCTTCCTCTGCTGGTCTTACATGGCTTTTTTATGCCACCACAGAGGTGGGACAAATACAACAATCCAATGACAGCAGTGTGGGGGCTGTCTGAGGGAATAGGATTGTGAATACAACATCCGATACAATAGAAGGTCTAATACCTGGGAATGACTACACATTCTTCGTCTCTGCTCTTGTTGATGGCAATATACAGGGGGAACATAACTTTACATCAGCATACACTTGTAAGTGATTACTTTATTACACATTATTTAAGCCATTGTATAAATACATGCTGAGTTCCTGCACTACAACTTTGGCATTCTTTGCAAATCTATTTCTACTTATTTCAGTTTTAATCCTAAACCTCCAGTATATATAACTATATCACATTCTGTGTTTCTCTGCACTAGTACATCTTGTTTCATCTTCCCTTTCACATTCTAGTTCCAGATGTGGTCAAGAACCTGATGATGGAGAATATCACCACCACTTCTATATCTCTGCTGTGGGATACGCCAAATGGAAATGCCACTTCTTATTTCATCCAGATTCCGGAATATCCATCTCTTAGCAGGACAGTGTATACAACATCTGAAACTGTTCAAGGCCTGACACCTGGAAATTATTACACCTTCCTAGTCTCTGCTCTTGTTGGTGACAGTATACAAGGAGAAAGTTACAATATATCAGGATATACATGTGAGTTATTGCCTTATTCTTTAAGATTTTTCTTAAAATACATAAAAAAAACACTTGCTCAACACAGGCATCAATATATTTTTTTCAGATTTTTTCTACTTCACATGGTATCACCCACAACTGATAAATCTGGTTTCCAGGTTAAGTAAGGAAACACAGACTGTATTATCAGTAAAATGCACAGTGAAATATATAGTAGAACTTTGTGTCATTAGCTATCTTATGTCACGGAGCAAAGTTACAATAATCTGTAGAATAGGCCCATAATAATCTAATCAGTTCAGTGGTTTCACAGAAAAAAACTAAAGTCAATTATAAAACCAAAACTTGTCAAAGATGTCTTTTTTTTTGTTGACGTGTGACTGAATTGTTTGATGATGGAATATAAATGTTCAATCTAAATATCATGGAGATTTTACTTAAGAACATCTTCTTGTTCTTTGTAGTACCTGAGCAAGTGACAAACCTGACAGCAGAGAATATCACCACCAATTCTATGTGTAATAATTTCCAGGTGTCAGGCCTTGAACAGTTTCAGATGTTGTATACACTGTCCTGCTAAGAGATGGATATTCCAGAATCTGGATGAAATAAGAAGTGGCATTTCCATCTGGCGTATCCCACAGCAGAGATATAGAAGTGGTGGTGATATTCTCCATCATCAGGTTCTTGACCACATCTGGAACTAGAATGTGAATGGGAAGATGAAACAAGATGTACTAGTGCAGAGAAACACAGAATGTGATATAGTTATATATACTGGAGGTTTAGGAATGAAACTGAAATAAGTAGAAATAGATTTGCAAAGAATGCTAAAGTTGTAGTGCAGGAACTCAGCATGTATTTATACAATGGCTTAAATAATGTGTAATAAAGTAATCACTTACTAGTGTATGCTGATGTAAAGTTATGTTCTCCCTGTATATTGCCATTAATAAGAGCAGAGACGAAGAATGTATAGTAATTCCCAGGTATTAGACCTTCTATTGTATCGGATGTTGTATTCACAATCCTATTTAAAGCTGGATTCTCAGGGATCTGAATAGAATATGAACTGGCATTTCCATCTGGTACTTCCCAACTCAGAGATATAGAAGTTGTTGTGACATTCTCTGTCTGCAGGTTCTTCACAATCCCGGGTACTACAAAATAAATAGATATCTACTGTGAATCTCCAACAGTGGTTCCCACAATTGGCTGTCATCTCACAAAATGTTTGAGATTGTATCCAAACAGTTGGTCTATTATGTAAAAGTTCTCTCTCTCAAGACCACCTATAATACATGAAAATCACCAGATTTTCAAGTTGAGGTTTAAGTTTGAATATTATTATTAAAACTGAATGAAATGTATATATGTAAGGGTGTAATAAACTGACTTTTGTACCATGTATGTGCACAATTTGCTGTTTCTAATGTGATACTTTGATGTGGTTTGATATGCAGCAGCAGCAGAGTCTGTGTGAGGCGGGCGGAAAATCCCAACTCACATCACCCGGGAGGATGTGACATCTTCAGGGTGATGCGAGTGGTTATGTATTGAAGGGTGTCCGGGCGTGAAATTTAAAAATGGTTGTTACAGTACAACAACACCACACAACATGAATTAAAAATAAAAGTACATAAAAGTAATCTGCTTTTACATACCACCCGTGTCCCAGCCACGCTGCTGCTCGCATCAGCAGTGAGATNCGAAGCACAATGCAGGACTTCTGTATTGTGCTTCACATCTAACTGCAGATGCGAGCGGCAATAGTAAATGCTGGGGGTGATGTCAGCTGGCACCACCCCCAGAATTTGCTATTGCTGCTCGCATCTCCTGGAAGATGCGATGCACAATGCGGAAGGTCTGCATTGTGCTTTGCACCTCTCTGGAGATGCAGAGCAGTAGCGCCAAGGTGAGGCGGGCGGGACATCCCCACCCGCATCACCCAGGAGGATGTGACAACTTCGGGTGATGCGAGTGGTGATGTATTGGTGGTTTGGCCGGGCGTGAAATTTAAAAGCAGATTACAATGTAATCTGCTTCTAAATGGGTTTTACAGTATTAAAACACCACACAACATGAAATAAAAATAAAAGTATATTTTTAATTTTTTATTTTATTTTAAGATTATAATAAATACATAAATATAATTATCATACCTGGGAGTTAATCCTAAGAATTACCGGCCCACAAAATAAACAAAAATTTTTATGCAAAAAAATTAGGATCTCTTTTAGCATCAAAAAACTGACAGAATTAGAACACTAGGGGGGTAAATATGTATTGTACATATGAAGTTGAAGTCACAGATTTATTGAAAGTTGGATCTCCCAGGATCTGGATTAAATATGAACTGGCATTTCCATCTGGTTGATTCCAGCTCAGAGATATTGAAGTGGTAGAAATACTGTCTACCAAAAGAGTCTTCACTGCTCCAGGTTCTATAAAAAAAAGCATTTTGGTATTTTTATATAATATATTAATATATATTATCTATTCATGTAAATCCCTAAAGGAATATTATTTTAAATACACCTATTAAATTTCAAATGGGGACACATGGTTTCAAGATTAGTAATGGACTTTTTATCAGCAATGCTTGTTAATGAGATATGCTGATTTTATGGAGAACATTAGCAGAAAGTTATAGAAAATGTAGATAATTATTGAGACTAGGAGGGAATTTAACTAATTTATGTTTACTATATTAAATGATAAGCATATTAGAGAGATTCCATTCACAAAAAAATATTTGTCCATCAGTATTGGCATAAATTTAATAAAATAATTTTTAAGTAATGATAAAGAATTACCCATCAGTCTTCATATTACACATAGAACAAATCCCCTACAAATGACAGCCAAATGAATAAACAGACCTTGTTTGTTAGTGAAATCTCTTTACTATGCTATATCAAACTGCTAATAGGTAATTCTTGTTACAAATAATGGCCAAATTAAAAAAAATTGTGGCTAAAAGAACAAATGACAAATCCAAAAACAAATGAATGTCTAGCAAACATTTGCTGTGTAAATCTCCCAATGAATCCCTCATAAATAGACCACTTTATACAATTTGTTTTTTAACCTGCACTATAAATACTATTTATCAGTCTGATTAGTAATATGATTTTTTGAGTCTCACTTGTATGTACAGATATTGAAGTGTTGGCTCTGATTAGTTCATTGACTACAGAAGAGACCAGGAAGGTATAGTTATTTCCAGGTGTCAAATCCGTAACTGTTACTAAGGTTGATGTTGCATAAATTACAAAAGAAAAATTTTCTAAGATTTGAATCATATATAAACTTGCATATCCATCTAGCGGGTTCCAGGTGAGTGTTACAGAAGTGCTGCTTACATTCAAAATTTGCAGCATCTTGACAAATTCCGGTTATAAGGAAAAAGAAAATTACTTGTCAAGGCTATAAGGAGGATTTACAGGGAATACGAACTTGACAACACAACCTATAGAGAGACATATGGTACAGACAGTGGCACCATGCTTTATTAGAACTGTTTCGATGGGCTTTGGACCATTGATGGCAATCATCACTTCTGTGATCATTTAAAATTAATTGACAGAGGCAATTGGCTTGATGTTGACCTCTTTCTTACCTGCTTTTGTATTTATTAGAAACTCAGAACACAGGTAAAACAAACAAAAGCCAATTGACACAGGCTCTATCTATCTATACTCCCCCCCCCCCAAAAAAAAAAAACAGACAGTATGTTGTTAACATTCCCTACCATATCCAAAACTAAAAAAATTTTTTGACTAAAAATAAATGCACCAGAACCAAATTAGTGGTAAGGGGCTCCATTAGGAAGAATGAACAGTATAAACTTAAATCAGACCAAAATAAAAAACTTTTTTGGCTGAACCAGATTTAGCTTTTTCTGTATGAAGTAGCCTACTGAAAATAAAAATCATTTTGACTGCTTCAGATATCCAAATGATTTTTACAATAATTGTAGCATACATATGGCCTTGATTTAGTCATTTGTTTTCAAAAACACACGTATACATTTTTATATTATGCAGAGAAATTGACAAAAATAGACTGTTTCATATTTAGTCTGTAACATGTTAATAAATATTAATCTAATTAGTTTTACTAAGTTATTTTTTTCTATTTATGACAGATACAGAGACTTTGAACATGTAGGTTTTATAAATACAACAGTGCTGTATTGTCAAAAAAGTGCATATATTTTAAGTTTGTGAATATGAGGCATTGGGCCTGATTTATTAAAGCTCTCAAAGGCTGGAGAAGATTCACTTTCATCAGTAAACCAGTGTGATCGAGCAAACCTGCACAGGATTTATTTGTTAGCAAATGTTTTCAATCCTGGACAGATCCATTTTAGGTTTACTGGATCATCCAGCTTCACTAATGAATGTGTATTCTCTCTAGGCTTTTGGAGCTTTAATAAATCAGGGCCATTGTCTCTAAATTACATTAACCTGTGAAAAAGGTTGATATTGATATTGAGTTGATATAAAAAAAAGTAAATTTTTTTAGGCTAAAACTGTGTGTGCCTGCAAAATGAAGGAACACAAAGATGTCCTAAAAAAAGGGGGGAAAAAAGGAAAAGCAATACAGTAAATCAATACAGTCTATTAGTTTATTTTCAACAAAATGTATTGCTCAAAAAATATATGCACTATGATGTGTTACACAGAACTATTTAATGCATCATGACAGTATGTGTGCATGTTTTCAGGTATGTGCAGGTTTGTGTGTGGGATGGCTCTTAGGTAATTCTTTTTGAACAACATATAGTTTATACTTTATTGATATTAAGCAATAAAATGATCTGAAACTACCCAATTAGTTATATTACTGATAGATATTGTTTGTGGCACAACAAAATTACAAACTATGAAGTCAATATACTGTTCGTACATTACTGGAAAAAATGGTAAATAAAGGTTCTCTAGGCCTTTTCTACCAATAATTGCTGTTCCTATGTTCAGGCTCCCATGAGTGTCCCATGCTTTGGTTATCTGCTTGCATATCATTTATCATCTTGTGATGATCATTTCTGTTCTGTTACAATTGGACCAGCACATGCATGCAGTTGTTGTTAGCACTGCAGGCCGTGCCGGCACCGCTGCTCCTAATCGCAGGCACGGGCGCCGGGTTCCTATTGTCCCATACAATCTGTTACTGAAGGTTCTTTCTGCTAGAGATAGCAAGGTAACCTGAGCAATCTCTGGCTTACCTGCCTGAGCAATCTCTGGCTTACCTGCGTTACTCTCAGTGCTAAAGTGTTTTGTCTGTTTGCCTTGCTGTGTACCGAACCTTGCCTTCGTTTTTGGACTCTGCCTGTTTGCCGCCTGGCCCTGGTTCTGTATCCTTGTTTCCTGACTCCTGTGGTCAGCTGCCACTGGCCTGGGGATTGCTCTGGAGTGGCACCTGGCAGCTACCCCGCAGCCCAAGCCTATCCTCACCCTCAGAGGCTCTAGCGTAGACCTGGTAGCTGCTTAGTCACGCCCCTCTGGAGTATACCCGGTCAGTGGCACAGTGGGTCCACACCCGCTTGCATAACAGTTGTTCTCTGACTTTCTGTTTTCAGGACTTTGACTACAGTATAGACCAGGGGTGGGCAAACTTTTTGACTCAGGGACTAGAATCTGAAAAAAAATTTGACAGAGGGGCCGGGCTGATGGGAGAGTGGGTGGAGTTATGCCATCATGATGCCACTGAACATGACACAGCCCGTCCACTCTCCCATCGCAGGCTCAGATCTGGGGGACGTGTTTTGCGGTTTTGGCAGGTGCGCCCCCCCTCCTTCTCCTGACCCTGCTCAGGGTGGCACTGGCCAGAGCCGTGGAACACCCAAAGGGCCGGAGAAACATTTCTATTGGGCAGTATATGGCCTGCGGGCCGTAGATTGCCCATGCCTGGTATAGACGCAGGCAGCAACTAGAGATCAGGCTTTACAAAGATGAACTCTTACCTGTGTTGGAGGAAATTTCTACATCTTTCCCAATTTGATTGCCAGCAACAGAGTACACCAAAAATGTATAATCATTTCCAGGTGTCAGGCTTTCAAATGTGTAAGTTGTTTCTGTAGTGTTATTGGAGGATGATGAAATTCCAAAAATCTGAACAATATAATGGGATACACTCCCTTCAGGCTTTAGCCAAGTTAAAGTTATGGACGTTGTGGAAATATTAGGTGTAGTAAGATTCTGAACTTGTCCAGGTTCTGAAAAAAAAAGGTTAAGATTTAAGTCATGTTATTACTATGTAGACTTTTTCATAACAATGCAGTCTGCACCTAATAACTCCCCAAAAAAGAAAAAAAAGGGTTTACTTTTACAGAGTTAAAATTAGGATAACTTTGAACTGCTACTTGTTTTTTAATATTCTTTTAATAATAATCACAGTTAGAAAATAGTTCACGTATATAGCTATCCATGCATACTGAGATCAAAGTCAGCATACAGGGAAATTATATGTTACCTGTATTTAAAGTTATGTTAAATGGCACGTCATTAGCTGAGACCACGATGGTATAGAAGTTGCCAGGAATGAGGCTGGTTAGATTGATGGCTGTCGAGTCAAGATTGTACGATAATGGTGTTCCTAAAACTGTCACTGTATAGTTTGTAGGTCCATATAATGGCTGATCCCATTGTACATAGACACTTGAAGTTGTGACTTCACTGGCACGAAGATTCCGGATAACACTAGGGTCTGAAAAAGATCCAGAGTTCATTATTTCTACATAACAAAGCACACATAAAACTGAATAACTGGCAAGGTGCAATGCATATGTGATAGCCTTCTGGGCAAAGTAAGTCCTGTACAAGCAGCAGTTACATCCTCCATGATGGTGCTGTATGAGGCCCAATCCTGCAGCAGGTAAAAATGTCAGTGAAACAAACAGGAGGTACTACTCAACATAAATGCATTCAAGAAACAAAAAGGCAGATTATACACAGAAAACAGGTTTACAGTATGACACCCTTCTATATAAAGGTAATCAAAAGCAATTCAAGTTTGTTAAAGAAGTCAAAACCTGTCATAATTTAAACCTATTTAGGTATTTAAGTTAATTTTGTAGTTTTTGTCAGTAATCACTGACACATATTACTTTTGGCTGGTGTTTTATAGGTAACCTATTGTGTGTGATATAACTATCAGATATACTCACGTGACCGAGAAGATATCAATGGTGCACCAAGAGTTGTGTCAGTTTTCTGTCTCTTTCATCAATGAAAAAGGTAAAAACTGTGCATAAAAAGAAAAAAACCCTAAAAGTTGCCAATTTCAAGTATAACTTTAAACACAAATAAACAGACACAGGCTTTTGGTATAGCTTTATTGGTTGCCAAACAGTGGGTGAAATGCTCCAAAACTGCAGTAGGACTTAGTCTGTCAACTTATTCCTGGGGAAATCTTCTTTCTCTGCAAAAGAAAAAATTTAATTAATACTAAAATATTTTCCTTCTTGGTTCAAAGACACAGACCCCCCCCCCACCCCTTCAATCAGGGACACAGTATAAAGAGGACCTTGAACTCAACCACTCTATGTTAGCACATGGATGTTAAAAAAGCGTGAGAGGTTTTCCAGTCTAGCTCCAGGTACCAAGGCAGCAGAAAAGTATGGTACAACTTAGCAGGTAGGGTTGTAAATATCGGGCAGACATTAAATACTTATATTGAAGAAATGGGTTTATTCATTTTAAAGTCACATTTGGAATTGGTGTTAACTGGTGCAGAACCAAAATAACTTTGTTTATCTATTGTTTTATTACTGTGGCGTGCTGATTTAGTAATCCTATTGATCAAAAGTACAATTACAAGACACAAATGCTTCATTATTCTGAAAATAATATTTTTTTGGGATTGTGTTTTAATGTGAACTTGCAGATCTGTAGATCTGTCATGGGTGGTAGGTCAAGGAATAGAAAGAGGTGAGCTTCTACACTGTGTAGAAATATCTTTGAAAAAGTATTTAAAAACCTAAAGGCTTTTGATCCAAAACAGCTTTCTGTGTGCCCAACAGAAAGTGGATAAATCTAACTTTAAAAATCAGAAAAACAAGGCTAATGGTTATACAAGTGTGATATTTTGCATTTACTGTACATCATTACTGTATATGCTATGCATAATAGTACATTATCCTAGAAAATACATGTTTATGTACCGTCCTAAATAAATGCTGTCAGAACTAGATTGGTATATCAATTAAAATACAGAACTAAGAATACATCAAATATAAAATGTTTATACAAAACCTGTTTCTTCAGGTAGATTTTCCCCGAAAATGTTTTCTGGTCACATAATGTTTTTGTGTAATATGAAAAAATGTGGAAAATCTGTGAAAAGACAAAACCAATGAAATAAAATACCATATCAAATATGCCAAGTAGCCTAGTAAATTACATTTCTTGAAATCATTGTTTTATACCTGTTTAGAGAGCCATCTGGATTCAGCGCTGCGTAATATGTTGGCGCTATATAAATCCTGTTTAATAATAATAATAATCTTAAGGGGAAGGTCAAAATATTCACTAGCTCTTCTACGCCGATGATGTATACGTTATATACATACACACACGTGCTCCGGGTTAAAACACAGTACACAAACAAACACATACAGTACTCAGATAAGGGCTTTATTCTTTTATTTTTGTTAGCACGTATACTTTTTCATAGGACACTGATGTCCCCTTTTTATAGAACTAATCCATTGCAACCCATATACTATAGTCAAGTCCTGCTCCACAGGAGCTAACAGTCTAGTTAACTTTTAAAACAAACACAGTTTAATTTGCTGCACTTTGCCCATCATTATTGTATTTTGCACTATTTTATCGTAACATAGGTAGTCTTTGCAGGCACTTAAATATGATGAACTAGCTGATGCACACAGGATAGTGAGAAACTCTGGTTGACTGTACACAGGAATTAGTGCATCAAAGTATATGGCAAATTCTGACCAGAGCTTGTACATACAGGCTTTCCAATAAGGGGGAGGAAGTGGAAGGGGATAGTCAAGATGTAACCATTATACAACATTATACATATAGTATCCTGGTCAAAAAACAAACATGTACTGTACTGTAGGGACAAACGGATATGCACTAAGATATCATGTTTTGGTTTCTTTTATAGAATTTTAGGAAATGAGAACAGGAAATCCGACAAATGTCGGAGTGTGTTGTCATGAAGAGCCTTTACTTGCATACAGAGCCTACACTGCCAGCTTAGGCATAGCCAAATAAATAGCCAGTACAATTGCATATAGGGCATTAAGAGTCCATGAGTCAATATACTGGTTGTTAAGAATTTCTTTGTTACAATTGTGTTTTTACATGAGAATAAGCAGAATTATAACATGTAGATACACAAGAAAGCTAAACAACATTTATTGCAATTAAGCACAAAAAAGAAATAGGGAGGTCACAGCAAAACCATTATACTTCCTGATAATACCAATGCTAATTGGTTAGGTCAAACTTTTGGGTCCACCAGCTAAAATAATTCAGCCTAAGGGTAAGGGGCCATTGTAAGTTTTGTGATGCCTGTTGCTTTATACCACAAGGTAGCCTTAAGATAAACAGCATTGTGGTTGTGTGTTGTGTACCACTCTAACCAAATGAAGCTAAACTACTTGTCTTGGAAAAGCCGAAAGGCACTCAAAGTGCAATGTAATATAATAGCCCTGGAATGGAAGAGTAATAGACCTAGAATTAGCTTTAACATATTCTGTAAACTCCTGGAAAATTATAAAAACATATAGGGAAGGATTTTTTAAATTAGGGATATTGGTATTTATAAATGTTGTCACCAAGATTCACACAACTTTCACACATGAATGTATCTAAAAATGTGTAAATCTTGCTGTGTGATTCTTCTGTGAAAACATTACCCTTAAGGTTTGAACTATATATAATAACATATTGTTAATAAGTTTATAAAAATTATAAGACTTCAGTATCCTATATTTTGACATGTCAATTATCATTTTGTATTATAAGGTAATCTATACCAAATATAATTACAGTAGGCTCATATCACATGTTTCTCTCTGCATCTTCTATAGAATCATAATTACACTGTAAAAGTTATTCCCACAAAAAATGTCTTCAGTCATTCTTTTCTGTTTTTCTGTTGAGAGACATTTTGATATATGAACACTTCTTCCCTTTCTGCAAGACAAGTAGTATAATAATTATTACAGAATTTGGGTAAACTTAATGGAATCTGAATGATTTTTAAATATGAAACACGTACCTCAAAAATGTCTCCATTAAAAAGTTGTCTCTTACAAATTTTACTGGCATCATCTGTAAATACTTACCACTATGACTGATCACTGAGTGATATTCAGAGAAATCACAAGATAGTTTGAAGTACATTTAAAGCTGTGTCAAACTTGAACACCTTGAATTATCTGAAATGAGAAAACTGTAGGAAACATTCAGGTTATCATATTAGTTGGGTGCTAGTTATACATATGCTAAATGTGTTGGGTAAAACTGTTAACAGCAAATAGAGACAGAAAATACATGTTTCTGTAATGGTGTCTGTATCCCAATGGAAAACATGCCATTTCAATTTATAGGATATCCAGGAATTTCACAGATCCAATTAAAATATTACAACTTCATTAACCCTCCATATTATGATGATTTATTTCCATGCCCCTTATTCAAATAACCATCATTCATATCTACCTACAAAACAGAAAAGAAGAATCGGGAGGCATTAATAGCACAGCATTTTATACATAATTAATTGTTGTTTGAGTATGTAAAAACTTGGGTCAGGCCAGCAACAGTAATACCCTTATTCCAGAGATTAACTTTTTCATGTGACAAGCAAATTCCTCTTCACTTATTCTATTTACACATTATTGGGTATTCAAAGTAAAAAGAAATCTGTATTTATAAGGGCTGGATGAAGTGAATATTCACACAATTTACTGCATGAAGATTCTCATTTATTGAAGCAAATCAGCCTTAATGTTTCATTAACTCAAATATATACACCTTCTCTTTGATAACATGGTGTTAAAAAACAGTGATACATAACAAACTATTAAATCAATTTTAAAACCTTCAGTAAGTGATAAGCTTCCAAACTCAGTTTGCAAGGTATTATAATGTGTAAAATCTATTTGCACATTATGTAAAAATGTTAAATATATACTGTAAATTCATCTTACACTCAACCTGTAACAACAACTAATAAGATTTCCATAGTTATAACTAAAATATCAGCAGCTCTTGATGTTCAAAATGTAACTACTTAACTGTTTTATTCTTTCGTGGGTTTGAGAAAGCAGCAGACCTTTATTTCTGATGGTATTTTCAATGTAATCACAATCCAGTTGTGATGTAATTATACCCTGTAAAATAAATGTTCCTTATTAGAACAAATCAAAAACAACTAAGAATAACCTAAAAAAACAGTTAGTTATGTTATCCTTCTTCATAATTGTGCTATATTTATGTAAATGTACCTATTTATACATTTTAGGTGCAGCCTTTCCCAATTTAAAGTCAATACAAGCAGGTCATTAAATAATTTAATATATAAGTAGTCCCTGGGTTAAGGACATCCGACTTACAGACAACTCCTGGATACAAACGGGGCTTCCCTGTTTGATGGGGCTTGATGGGGGGAAGGGGGGCGCTTTGTATGACTTGCAGAAGAAATATTTTGCTAAACACAGCTGAGGTTGTGGGAGATCTTAGAAGGGTGAGCTCTTTCTGTAGCCTCCTATAACTTTTTAATGACCAAGACAAACTCTGCAGTTTCTTTTTCATATCAAAGCACAGCTTGCTCCAGAAGTTAATGAATGTCTAGGGTCCATAAAGTTTCCTATTATTTTTGCTTTGTTTGTGATTAACTCACAGTGAGGATTTTATAAAGTAACTGACACCACACTACCTAATAATATGTTGAGACAAGCATTTGTCCTAATTGCATTTATTAAAATAATGTACCTGTTCCGACTTACATACAAATACATCTTAAGAACAAACCTACAGTACCTATCTCGTATGTAACCCAGGGACTATCTGTATATATATATTTTGTTTTCTTATTGCTTGGATAATTCAATCAATCACATGTATGTCTCTGAAAAAATCTTACAGTAGAATAATAATATCCTAATTAATCGACTGAAGATCTTCTTTTGTTAATATGATATTTTGCCCAATTTATTGCTTATTTTAGCTGTGGTATTTGTGTTTAGCTGAAGGACAGTTTTAGAGTAGGAAAAAACTAAGTAATTGCCAGGGGCCAAAACCTTTCACAAGGCTCCACTCAGTTTATATTTGCCCATGCCTGTCATGTTTAAATCTGACCCTAGTTATCCATGGCTTTACTGTTCGGTTACAGCTGTGCCTTTACTTCCTAGCTATATCTGCGTATTATAGTTGTAAAGATTTCCATAGGACTATCTCTTAGTATCACTGGCCTTGAGACATGGCTCAGTAGAGATCTGATTATGTATATTAGGAGTATGGCCGAGAGTATGTATGTATCTATGTGGGGGGATTGGGTTTGGGTAAGAACAGAATAAAGTGCATTCATTCTTTAAATTTTAGATAGTAAATAGATAAACCTCTAATATAAATATACATAGTATACAGTAACTCTTTTATTATAAAAGTCAGCAACTCATTTAGAGTTAGAGGTAATGTGAAACAGCATCAAAAATTGTCTTGTTTGTTTTGAAAAAAGGGGGAAAAGGTAAAACTTATTTCAGACTATTATTACTTTTAAAGTTCCCAGTTAGGAAACTTTATACACAAAACACACAATATGAACTAAGAAGAAATCTATCACTTGTGAAGGGAAATTCCACCTTTTATGATTTTATAATTTTGATATTTCTTCAATGCATTTTGACTTTGAGTTCTATTTTATGTGCCAAAATAAAACTTTCAACATGTTTATACCTTGACACTGACCTTGAAAATCAAATACGATTGGATATTATGTTATTTAGGAGCCCTTGGGTAATCACAACATGTTATAAAGGAATGTCTATACAAGCAAACTGACAGGCAAATAAAAACCTAAATGAAATATGTCAAAAATTACACATAAGATTTATAGTTGCATTCTGACAATGTTTGAAAGGTCTGCATACCATTGTGTTTTTACCTGGAGTTACTTGAACAAGTAAAGTATGATAACACAGTACATGAGCTACCAAAACCAAACTTTCCGCGAACAAAATCTGCCCCTCAGCTTTAACAGTCCTGTACAAATTCCACCTCAAGCTTGCTTTTTGAGACAATATTATATTTTATTTCCTTGTTATGCCTCCCACAGCATAGATACTTCAGTGTTCTCAGTAAAATATATTTTCCATGAAAATACACAGGGAAACATTTTTATTACTAAAGGAACAATAATTAGTGTGCTTTTTCTTTTATATGGTGGTATAAAACATGTTAGTCTTATGGTACAATAATAAACTACACTTGGGAACAATTTTGAACAATTTTTTTGTTGACTTCAATTTTTAACCCTATTTACACTAAAATAGGTTCTGCTGATGCAGATTCTGAAAGTGCAGTTAGTTTTATTCTATAACATCAAGTTTTTTCCATGGCCCTTATAATAATTAGATCACTGTAGCGTGGATTTGTATAGGCTATTCATTTACACGCAAGACAGTGTGGTCAGAAGTTATGCGCAGCACAATTTATTTTTCCACACACACACGTATTTCCTTGCTTTCAGATCATGCCTGGCTCTGCTGTTTCTCGTCATAACTGCTTAAACATCCGTGATTCATTTTGTTATATCTGTGGCAGCTTCACCATTGCCGGTCAAAGGTCAAACATCAGCACATTGATAGAGCAAGCCTATTTGGTATATTTCAAAGTTAAACTTGGTGATCAAGATAAGTCTCTGGCCCCTAATAAGGTGTGTCAAGGGTTTACAGATGTGGACAAAGGGAACACATGATAAGATGCCATTTGGTATGCCTATGGTTTGGCGGGAGACAGGAGATCATTTCAGTGACGGTTACTTTTGTATAGTCAAAACTTCAGGTTATAACAAGAAGAAAAAATTTAACATTTATACAGAGTATCCTAGTCTACCATTGGCTATACGCCCAGTGGCTCATTCAGATGGAATCCCAGTGCCGGTTTTCGTTACACTACCCTCCCTTGAAGAACATGATTATGGTGATTAACTAGGTGACAACGATGATGAAGAGTTTGAAATTGAAGAGGACTCTGTTCGTAAGGGATTTGATCAGCATGAGTTGAGTGATTTGGGACTAACGAAGAAGGCTTCAAAACTCCTAGCATCAAGACTGTGTGAGAAAAACTTACTTGAAAAAGGAACAAAGTTATCGTACTTTCGAACCAGAGAAATTGCATTGCTGCAGCACTTTAGAACTGACAGTGGCTTTGTATATTGCCATAACATGCCTGGTTTAATGGAGGAATTGGGAATTCCAATTTATAACTCAACTGAATGGCAGCTATTCATCGATAGCTCAAAGCAGAGCCTAAAGTGTGTCCGCCTTCACAATGGCAATATATTTGAGTCAGTCCTAACTTGACATTCAGTTTCTCTTTGTGAAGAATATGCAGAGATAAAGAGAGTCATTAAGTTGTTGCAATATCACCAACACAATTGGGTCATCTGTGTTGACCTTAAAATGCAATGCTTCCTTCTTGGTCAGCAACATGGATACACCAAGTATCTCTGTTATCTGTGCATGTGGGACAGCAGAGCTTGTGGGGGGCAATGGGTGGAAAGAACTTGGCCTCCAAGATCTGCCCTAAAACCAGGGGATCCAAACATTCTACATGAGCCACTTGTTGATAGAAAGAATATTAATTCCCACCTCTGCACATGAAACTGGGTCTGATGAAGCAGTTCATTATCATTCAGCTTTGCCAACTGTAGGAGACTGTTTCAAGTACCTAATTTTGGCATTTCCTAGCCTGTCATTTGAAAAAATAAAGGCCGGTGTGTTTGATGGTCCACAGTTTCGGCAGCTCATCAAAGATGAACATTTGATCAGGACAATGTCAGAAGTCAAAATGAATGCTTGGTTATCATTCAAATCCATTGTCAAGGACTTTCTTGAAAACACACAAGCAAATAATTACACAGAAATTGTCCAGAAACTCATGGAGAGCTACAAAATGCTTGGTTGCAATATGAGCATCAAGGTGCATTTTCTGCATAGCCATCTTTCTAACTTCTCGTACAACCTTGGTGCAGTCAGTGATGAGTAAGGTGAATGATTCCTTCAGTTTTACCTTAACCGCTTACCCCATTCATTTTCAAAGGTTTTACTGTAAAATAAATGTCATAGAGTACCAATAAATCCTTTGTATGAACAAAAAAAAATTAAATAAACAGTATATTCAAGTTAATATTTCATTTTTTTTTTTTTTCGTTGTATGTAAAATTTGTATGTTTTTTGACAAAAATGGAGGGTACCCTGTATCGTAAAAACTGAATGTGATAGCAAAAACAGGGGTCATTTCTAGATTCACCACTCACAAATTAGTAAAAAACAAGTGTAAGATCTAACCGAACAAAAAATGCATTCCCCAGTGCTATATTTAAAAAACTGTTAAGTATGCATTCATGTTATTTAGATCTATATAGTAGGGCTGGTATACTAAAATATTTAAGAATCTTCACTCAATAAACTTTGTGAAGATTCCCTTCAGTTATACAATAGTGTCAAAAGCGATCCTATATATTTCCTTATATTTCTTATATGTTAATGAAACATATTTCATTTTATTTAATTTGTACTTGACAAGTATTCAATGTGCACACACCTACACTTTCTTATGTGAATATTCTCATTTTTTTCTGTAAATCAGCCTCATTGGGCCTAATTTATGAAAGTTATTCAAGACTAAAGAGGATACATTTTTATCAGTGAAGCTGGGTGATCCAAAGAAACTGGAATGGATCTGGTCCAGGATTGAAAACATTTGACCTGGAAATCCATTCCAGGTTTGCTGCAATATCCAGATTCACTGATGAAAGTGTATCTTCTCCAGCCTTGGAAAGGATTATTAAATCAGGACCATTATCCCTGGTTTGTTTTTTAAATACCATAAACAGGACTTCAATATGATTCTTTTATTATCAACACTTTTTTTTAAGCTAGAACTCCAAAAAAATAGGATGTATAGTATAACATTATGTCTGCATTACAGCAACATGGTTATTTATCTGCTGCTAAATAGATTTCACAAACATAAAGAACTTATGTCCATATAATAACTGAACTTGACTAAGGTTGTAGGAATACAGCAGTCACTGTTTTACATTTTCCCTACACATATTTCTAGGCCTCTATATCCAAAGCTCAATTTACTTGTATACAACATATTACCATCCCATTATAGCTTTTTGCATGTGACTAATTCATTGGGCCTGGTTTATTAAAGCTCTCCATGACTAGAGAGGATGCAATTTCATCAGTGAAGCTGGCTAATCCTACAAACCTGAATTGGATCTGGTCCAGGTTTCAAAACATGTTCTAACAAATAGCAAATGACTTTTAAGAAATCTGTTCCAGGTTTGCTGGATAACCCAGCTTCTCTGATGAAAGTATCTCTTCTCCAGCCTTGGAGAGCTTTAATATCAACCTTAATATTTACATAGAATAAACGTTACTATGTTCTTAATTTAATCATTAACATTAATTTAATCATTAACATTAATCAAAAAAGTGAAAATGCAATGTTACAGAGAACACCTAAAATATTTAGTGTACCTAAACTGCACCATGAAATATGTACATTTTGTCTTGAATTCCTCACGAAAAATAAAAGTGCACTTCCTGGTATGTGGGGGTGCCCAAGAACTCCTTTTCCCCACAGTCACATACCTAAATATCTGCAGTAGAGATCTAAGGCAGTCTAATTGCTAGTGACATTTGGTCATGTCAATAATGTGCTTCTCACTTTTGTCCTTTCTGGAGGCTCTAACATGAGGAAAGCAAAACCCTTCTATCCTCTACCTTGGTCTCCATTCAGAGACACAAACAAAGTTTAAGTCAGTAATGAGGAGAGTTTCAGGAGCAGGGAGACCACAGGTAATACTGGGCACTTATGTGTCTTTTTGGAGAGAGCTCCCTCAGTTCAGTTCCTCTATGTATACAACATACGGTAGATACTTCTGGTTGAGTACGGCTAAGCAATCTGTGCATGTAATCTACTCCTCATACAGAGGAGCATTTGGTATAAAGTCTATTGAAGCTCCTCATTCCACCTGGCATCACAACTGTCTGAATTACTGATCTAGGCAGATCAAGGAAATTAAGATATGTCAGTAATCCTTAGCTAATTACTTTGCATGGATTAATGACACAAACCAATGTACTAAAACCAATGAATTAGTATCTCAGACAAGAAACCTGTATTCTTAGAAACATTAGCTATCAGAGGCAATTTTTGTAGTTATAAGGAGAGAGAGAATGTGCACGCTAGGTCTTGTATCCATGCGTGTGATAAGGGTCTGAGTGAAGAAGTCATTCGTAGGTCATTGGAGGAGCGGATAGAGCGGTAGGAGGAGTATTTTTTTACCAAGTCAGAAATGTAATTGGGACAATAACTGTGTAGGGATTTGAAGGCAAAGCACAGGAGCTTGAATTTGATTCTCAGGTGAAATGGAAGGCAGTGTAGGGAACTACAAAGTGATCCAGCGGAAGAGGAGCAGTGGGAAGGATGGATGAGTCTGGCTGCAGCATTCATAATAGTTTATAGAGGAGAGAGTCAGGTTATTGGAATACCAGAGAGGAGGAGGTTACAGTAGTCCAGACGAGAGATGATAAAAGCGTGTACAAGGAGTTTGGTGGTCTCAGGGGAAAGGTAGGGGCGGATTCTGGAGATGGTGCGTAGGTGAAAGTGACAGGACCTGGAAACATTCTGAATATGGGGGGTAAATGAGAGGGAAGAATCCAAGGTGATGCCAAGATGAAAACCAGTGTTGTTAACCGTTGCAGAGACCTTATCCAGGACTGAGGGAGACAGGTCAGGGGTGGACAGATAGATCTGAGTGTCATCAGCATACAGATGGTACTGTAAGCCAAAGGAGGATATGAGACTACCGAGAGAGGAAGTGTACAAAGAAAAAAGAACCGGTCCAAGGACTGACCCCTGGAGAACCCCAACAGGGAGGAAAGGAGGAGAGGAGGAATTACCATTGAAAAAAACTGCAATAGGAGTGGTCTTTTATTGTTTAAAGTTTTGCGCGTGAACCCCCTATATAGCGCACATTGCTGCTATTTCTCAATCATAACTCTAAGTATACACTGAAAATCCAATAAAACATTGTTTGCAAAAAACAATACCCAGAAACATAAGCACACATAATGCTCCATGTGATTGTACATTTAGATAAACATAAGCCTTCTATAAGGAAGAATATTATCTTGATATGTACAGAGTAAACCATTCCAAGTGTTTTTACTTATCTATATTTCGCTAACCTAACTGCATATTTGTGGACATGTGGGGGAAACTGGAGTGCCTCGCAGATGGTGTCCTGGACAGGATTCAAACCTTTATTTTTATTCAGTTGCTGGCATTCATGGTAACACTTTAAGTCACTTTGATCTGAGATTGTAATAAGACATCAGATTTTTTCAGGATCTAATCTGAGTATCATAGCCATTTTTTCTTAACCTAACAAAGTATCATTGTAATATAATAATATCAGTTGTATCCTCATTTAATATACAGCACTGTGTAATATGTTGGCGATATACAAATCCTGTTTATTATTACCATAATATTAATAATTTGTACCCTGCCACCACTTATTATTATTAATATTATTATTATTATTATTATTAAACAGGATTTATATAGCGCCAACATATTACGCAGCACTGTACATTAAATAGGGATTGCAAATGACAGACTAATACAGACAGTGATACAGAAAGAAAGGACCTCGCCCCGAAGCGCTTACAATCTAGTAGGTTGGGCAATTTCACACACAAAAGGGTGGGAGATATGCAGTGGTGGGAAGTAGTGATGGTTTCAAAAGACAGAAGAAGACAGGTAGGCAAGTTTGAAAAAATGGGTTTTGAGTGCTCTTTTAAATGCGCAGAAAGTAGGAGCAAGCCGAATAGGAATGAGGAAGACCATTCCAGAGAGTTGGGGCAGCTCTAGAGAAGTCTTGTATCAATGCGTGTGATGAGGTTAGGAGTGAGGAAGTCATTGGTAGGTCATTGGAGGAGCGGAGAGAGCGGCAGGGGGAGTATTTTTTACCAAGTCAGAAATGTAAGTGCGACAATAACTCTGTAGGGATTTGAAGGCAACGCACAGGAGCTTGAATTTGATTCTAAGGTGAAATGGAAGCCAATGGAGAGAAGTACAAAGTGATGCAGCGGAAGAGGAGCAGTGGGAAGGATGGATGAGTCTGGCTGCAGCATTCATAATAGATTGTAGAGGAGAGAGTCGGGTTAGTGGAATACCAGAAAGAAGGATGTTACAGTAGTCCAGACGGGAGATGATAAGAGCATGTACAAGGAGTTTGGTGGTCTCAGGGGACAGGTAGGGGCGGATTTTGGAGATGTTGCATAGGAGAAAGTGACAGGACCTGGAAATGTTCTGAATATGGGGGCTAAATGAGAGGGCCGAGTCAAAGGTGACACCAAGACAAAGTGCCTGAGGGGAGGGCCGAATAACAGTGTTGTTAACAGTTAGATATATGTCAGGGGGAGATTTGGAATTTGAGGGGGGGATGATGATGAGTTCTGTTTTATCCAGGTTGAGTTTCAGGAATCGGTCAGACATCCATGATGAGATGGCTGACAGGCAGCATGAGACCTTATCCAGGACTGAGGGAGACAGGTCAGGGGTGGACAGATAGATCTGAGTGTCATCAGCATACAGATGGTACTGTAAACGAAAGGAGGATATGAGACTACCGAGAGAGGAAGTGTACAGAGAAAAGAGAACCGGTCCAAGGACTGACACATGGGAAACACCAACATGGAGGAGAGTGGGCGAGGAGGAGTTACCATTGAAAGAAACTTGAAAGGAGCGGTCAGACAGATAGGAAGCAAACCAAGAGAGAGCAGTGTCACTGATACCAAAGGAGCGCATGATTTGTATTAGAAGGGGGTGATCAACAGTGTCAAAAGCAGAGGAAAGATCAAGGAGAAGGAGCAGGGAAAAGTTGCCTTGAGACTTAGCTCTAATGAGGTCATTGGCCACTTTAGTAAGGGCTGTTTCAGTGGAGTGGGCAGCTCTAAAACCCAACTGGAGGGGGTCAAGGAGGGAGTTGGTGCTCAGGTAATGGGTGAATCTTTTGTAGACAAGGCGTTCAAAAAGTTTGAAGACATATGGGAGAAGGGAGATAGGACGGTAGTTGGAGGGTAGGGAGGGGTCCAGTGAGGGTTTTTTTAGGATAGGGAGAATTATGGCATGTTTAAAAGCTGAGGGGTATTTACCTTGGTAAGGAGACTGGTTTAATTTAAACAGAAAAAAAGTATTTAAAAATATCTTATAATGTTGATTGAGAAATACACCTCTGGGGTATTGTGAAGATATCAGAATATCAGGGTCATAAGTTATTTTACTAAGGATTCCTGAAATGTCACACTTCTGTCCCTCCTATTTTACATTGTATAAATACCACCATGTTTTTTGAATAGATTAGAACAAAAACCACCTTTTTGTGGTTCTCACACATGTGTCTGTAAAAACTACATCTATAGCAAGGAGTCTCTGTTCCTTCAAAAGGGAAATACTTTCAACCTCGACATAAGTAATAAACCACAAAAGCAAAAATTGCAAGTTTGTAGTGCCCTGAGGTTAATCAAGTAAAAAATATTCAATGTGCAACAGTTATTTTATTGTCCAGGTAAACTATCATGGGAGAAACTAGGTGATCCAGCCAACCTGAAATGGATATAGTCCAGGATAGAAATTATTTGTCAACCTACATCAAATTATTTTTTTATCATAGTCTGTTTTGGAGAGATTTAATAAATCAAATAACTTCAATAAAAACTAGTCCAGTTTAGGCAGCTAATTGCTACTAGCTATACCATATCATATGTAAATTAGTAGTTTCTAAGACATCATAAGTGAATTTTCCCCTTCTGTTTAAACAGTAGGGTTACATGTATTTTACAATTGCTAAAACTCTTGGTTATATAAAACAGCTATTGTAATGGAGATGTAAACAAGGAAATAATGCTACATATCAGATGATTCTTTTTTAAACAGGATACATGTCACCTAAAAAGTTGAGAAAACTATTTCCTTGTGTGCGCCTAATAAAGTAGAATGTAAATACATGTTTTACAGCAGCTGGCAATAATAAAAAGGTCCCCTATACACCCTCTTACTTTTCCTAATTGTTCAGCAAACATGAAAAAACAAAGACAAAAAGGTGCATAAAATACAAACTAACCGCTGTATATTGTTGGTGAAGCAATCAAACATTTTAGAATTAAGTAACAGTATGCCACAGTAAAGAAACTCCTATTTTTTTAGTAATAGAAGATGTAGGAAGGGAAGCTGATTTATTTCACATGTTTTGGAATTGCCCCAGGATTAAGTATTTCCGGAGACTGGTAGTTTCATATTCTCTATGCCATTTAGTGAATTATTTATCAATATCCCCCCAGCTGGGCAATTTTTGGGACATAATCAGGATGTAGTAAACTTTTATCTATCCTCTCCTTATCAATTAAAAAAAAAATAATTCTACAAAAATGGATACGTTCTAACCTTCCCACTCAAGCTCTGGCATATATGTTCACATGGACTAGATATATTCACATTGGAAAAGAAGTCGTGGGTTGATTTTTTTTGAGGTATGGCAAACTGCTGCCGTCTACTAAGAAAAGAATTGTATCTATTTTTCATCAAAACATGGTATGCCTAGTGTCTGCTTGCTAACAACCCTTCGGTTATATGTTATTTGCTCTACTGTTTTATGCCCTTTTATGTTTAAGCTTGTCTTTTATCAAAAACGTTGTATTATTTTCTCATTCAAAGCCTAAATTATTGATAATGTAATGTTAATGACGTGTAATATCTTGTAATTTAGAAGTTTAACCATTTAACACTATGTGTTATGAGAAGCTGTGTAATAAAGAGTGACCTGTGCCAAAAAAATGTAGTATCCATATTTGTTTGCTTTATGTAACAGCGATGAATGGAAAGTCATATCTTACTAGAAGAGCTGGGTAGATTCCATGCTCACTACTTTATTTTAAGTTTTACATAGATACAAGAAGAATGCTTGCCAGAGCGCATGGTAGCTGGAACTGAACCTGATCTAAGGCATATTTTCTATTAGAATATAAATGAATTATTTTTTAAAATGCTAAACAGAGGACTCCTGCAAATAAATCACAGTATTTGCTATAACTGTAGCAGTGCTAGTTTCATAAATGGATTGCTTCCTTGATTTTGTCTGCCCCATAACTACCATACCACTGCCACAATAGCAGACATGATTTGTCTCACTTTTATTTGTATCCTTTCCAGTTCCAAGAAACTGCTGTATAAAGCGTACCTAAACTCACAATTTTTATTTTACATAAAAGGGTAGACAACCCTTTTTTTGTAAAGTAAAATTCTGTTTGTTTAATTTTTTTTTCAAGTTCAACGCCCTTTTTTTTAAAGAAAAAAAAAGGTTGCGGCACCACCCTCAGAATTCTGAATATTTTCAATTCAAGAAAAATTTGAATACTTAATACTGTACACGTGTGCATTGTTTTGGGACTTGGAAAAGGTAACAGGATCAATTAATGTACAGCGCTGCGTAATATGTTGGCGCAATATAAATCCTGTTTAATAATAATAATAATAATAATAATAATAATAGTTAGGCACAAAATTGAAACAAACAGAACCTTTCAATTCGATGTTAACCTTTTTACTGCCAGTCTAAACATGGTCCTTTTGTAAAAGAAAATCAGCATTTAATCAACTGCTGTTACAAAATATTTCTTAAAAATTAAAAACCAAAAATGTGTGTTCCTATATATGAAGTCATAACACCTCTTCCTGGTAGAAAAGACTTGTACTTCCTGGTAGAGACATGTAGCAGAGAACATGCAACCATGGTATATGAAGGCATGTCACCAAACTGATTAAGCCAGTCTTTGTGTTGAGGTATGTAGCAATTATCTCCTGTGAAGGTGTTTACATAATGCAGTGTCAAACCAAACAACACCGCTTTGCTAAAGTCCCCATAGCTACTTCTGCTTTTCAGAAATACACAATATGTTGCATTCTAGCAATGCAGTTTTTAACCTGCCTTACCAGCTTTACATATGCATTCATTTTATGTCAATTGCTTTTTTTCACATTCATTATTAGCTGGTTTTAATTTTGTTCACGTTCGCTTGTTGCTAAGGTCAGTATAGTATAATAATAAATGTCCATCTATGGCAATTTTATAAAGGTTATGGACTAACCTACAGTGTCCATATGGCATGCTAGACCATGCTAAATTGAAATATCCTACTTTGCAGTCTGTAGTAAAGAAAATAACCTATGGAGAGAACCTTTCCAAAGATACTAGGATACCTAACAGAAAAAGATTAATTGCTGTGCAAGGTCTAATAACATTCTATCAATGGACTTTGACCTATACTGTCAAAAAACTACTTCTGACCAGGAATTGATTTAGATCTTTATAATATTTTGTATTGTGTGATGTGATTACCGCTTTGTGATACCACAAAACTGCCAAAAGCTGCCAGGCCTCAGGAGCTATGTGGGAATGCTTGTTCCCTTTGTAGTTCTCAACCTGCCTATAGGTTATATGATGACAGGTAAGCGGACCGATTATCAACATTTTTACTTATACTTACTATATAAAAGATAACCCCTTGTTATAGCAGGTATGTTTGTTTGTTTGTTTTTTTTTTAAAAAAGGGGAAGACCCCCCCCCCTCTGTCTTTAGTGCCTCAACGGTAAAAACTGAATGGGGGCACAGAGCCTCCTGGGGTATATGTCACGTATCCCAGGAGTCTTTGGACTGCTTCTTTTAAGCTTTTCAGGCACTGAACAAAAAAAAGTGCCAATCTCACGCATGCACAGTGAGACTGGCATTTTTTTTTTTTTTTTTTTTATAGCAGGCTACGTCACCAGATCTCACATTTGCTCACCTAGGAGGAGTGCATGTGATATATATATATATATATATATATATATATATATATATAAATGATAAATGCAACTACAATTTGTAACAATGAAAAAAATAATTTAAACAAACGTTTTAAATGTATACATGTAAAAAATTGAAGATTTGTACATCATAATTTTTACAAGTATAAACTTTTGTTTAGGATGAATTTTTTTGTTTTTACAAATTGTGGTTGCCACCATATGTAGATCACATGCACACCTACTGAGGAAGAAATTTTTAAAACGTGTCAAGGTGGTGCAGAAAGATCTTCTCTTTGATTGCTTTATTGTAAGACTAGAATTCCTGTTTTGGATGGATATTTTCTAATGTATTCTATGTGTTATGTATTTTTAGTATGATTGGAATAAAATTATGTCATAAATTATTATTAAAGTATTGAATGTGAACGTTGAAAGTTTCATCCTTTCTTTAAATTTGAACTTTCTCATTGCTAAAGGGACGTGGTCCAGCAGCATCTATACTATTACTATTTAATGCCAACAAGGGTAATAAAGAGTCCTATCCTTTTGTATGAATTAGGATAGGACTTCCTGATCTGATGACACAGCAGATAGGAATAATTTGGCACAAGTCCTGAAAAATAGTGTAAATGTGCGAATCTGTGTCATAAAGAGACTAAAGCTATAATTTTCCTAAATGTTCATAAGTCTCACATTCATGAAATTTTTTTTTCGCTTTTATTCACAGTGAAATAAATTCTAAAACACACAGTCTACTCTAATATACTGTATATTCTTAGTTCGGAAACATAGGGTTGTATAATATAAACCCAAAGGATGTATTAAATCACTACTGAACCAAGTCTAATGAATAACATGAAACTGATAATTCCTCTTCTCTAAACTGAGATTTCAGTAAACAGTGCAATGAATGTTATACAAATTACTGACCTGGCAATGTGTAGAATCTCCCATAATAAATATATTCTGATTCCAGAGAGGCGAAATAACAATCTTCTGGCTGCTATCCGCTGTGAAGTTCTTACTGTCATGTTCCTGGTTCATTGAAGGTTTAAGGGCGGAGCAGTTTAAAATTTTACATTGTTCTCCAACCTCCTATGTGTGTTACAGATTGCATTACACAGCACCAACCTAAGAACACAAAAATCACAGTGTGAAAATCAATGTTCCTGCGTATCAAAATGTACTGCTAACATTTATAAAGTGACATTTTGAAAAAATGATTGAGAAAAAAATGCATTATGACCAGCATTTACATAATCTCTCTGTTTTTTAGTAGCAATATTCCATTTAAATTTAATACAGATTTAGGGTTTTCTGTGGACAAAATTTGTGGATACTGTGAACACAACCCCCACATTGCTTTGTCTTAAATGGGGCCTTGCAATATAATGTTTATTATATCAGGCATCACATGCCAAAACACCACTGCATAAAACACTGGAGAAAAAATGTTAGAAAATGTATTGATGATTAATGATTTAATTTAGTTTAATTTACTGGTATGATGGAGAGTTTTGGTTTGGGGTGGTGGAGCCTCCTCCTGGAACTGTTTTCTAGGCATATGCCTACTATTTATTCCAAATAAAAAGTGCACTTTTCTTTCTCAGCTCAAAATATTTTCATCCTCCTGAACATATTTATTCTTGCTTGGGAAGTTTGGCCAAGTAAAAACATATCAACCCAAAAATATGGGATCTTTTAAAAATAATGTTTTTCAACTGTGAAAGGTGCAAATCATAGGGACAATTTAACAAAAACGATAAAAAAAAGATATAGTGAATCCTGTATTACCTGAACATCTGATATACTGAGTCTTGGAGGATCTGAGTGATCAAACATTTTTAAATAATGTATATGGCAAGAAGTAATGGACACAGATTAAGACAAATACTGATAATTCATCATAATTAGAAGTGGAAACCTAGGACCCGGTAGTATAGATTGTGCATAGCCCAATAAACATTATTAGTAAATAGGATACTTTTTTCAGGGATGAGTATACTATTTATTATTAGTGTACTTGTCCTGAGAAGCCAACAAACTTTACCAATGGTAATATGTGCCTATGACATCTGCATTAATATCAGGTATACATTCAACATATGGCAGACAATGTCATGTGCAGGACAAATGAAGTCCAACAGTATGAGAGAACTCACTGACAACACATATCTTGACACAGTGACACAGAACATGCGAACAACAACGATGAGAAAGATGAAAGATTACTTACCACTTATGAAAAGGTGCACATTGACATTGGCAGTGATTCTTTATCAGCATGAATGAGAATGTTGGAACATTGAAAAGCATTGCAATGGGAAAATGTACTTAATTTTAGAACTGCTCCTCCTACCCGTCCCAATTGCAATTGTAATCTTATTTTTTAACCTCTTTTCAAGAACCTGTTAGGCAGACTTCACAAGTTTAGAGCAGCAATTATATTAGCCCCTGCCTGGGGCATTTTGTCATGGAGTAAGATTAGATAAGATAATACTGACCTAGGTAATTGGACACAGGTCATTTTCTTGTACAATTATCCATTGTAACAGACCAAAGCAAGTGGCACACTGGAAATATTGTGTTCAGATTTCTATAGTTTTTATACATACATTAATATTTCATTATTTATTTATTGGAGTTTAAATATAAACTTTGGCAACCTTTGTATTTTTGTCTTTTAATAATGGCAAGTAACCATTGCTAGGGCTGATAAAGGCAACAGATGTACAGGTATATTACCAAGGTTAGTAATTAATTTTATCATATAATTCGTTAAAATGTAAGCAGAATTCCAGTTTCAAGAAATAAATAAAAAATGGAAAAACATGTTTACTGCCCGTACTTACCGTTTATGTGGAGCTTCTACCTGTAAAAGGCCCCTCTATGGTCTAGTGAAGGACAGTAAATGTGACACTTTTCCTGTAAGTCTAGGCTGTCATGGACACACCATGGACAAGGCCTAAAGGCCTAGCATTATGTCAGCCTGGGTTTACTGTAACATTCTGTAGAAAGTGAGGCAGACACCATAACTCCAGTGCCCCTGTGTACCATGCTGAAGCCACCACGGGCAGAAGAGAAAAATGACTCATTGTGACATGGCTAGACAGAAGAATGCTGGATTTAAAGGGGATTTGTTTAAATAAATGCCAGAGACTCAAGAAGGAAAGGCAGACTAGTTTGGGTAAGAGCAATGTACAGCGATTTTAGTTTTGCCTAAAAAAATGAGGAAATATTTATTTATTTTTTTATACATATTTTACATAAACCCAGTACCTCAAGCTATGCTACACAGAAGTGTACTAACTATTAAGGGCACATATGAAAAAAAGAAGACAATAAAGCAGATTGACATTGGAATGAAAAATATGTGTTTTGCAGCATTCTTCAGGGCAAAGATACATTTAGTGCTTTTTTTTGTGCCAGCTTTGTAATCAAATGTATCAATCACATGTATGGATTTGAATATGATGCCATATATGTATAGAGCAATGGTCCATACCGATCCACTGCAAACAGACTTCTCCAGTGAAAACTAATTAGCTTCATTTGGGTAATGCTTTAAAACATTGTGCTCTTACTTTATGCAGGTGCATTGTGTAAGTTATGAAAACACCTTTCCTTTGCTATTTGCTGACTGTTATTTATTAAGGAAGTACATTTTTCACATTACAAGGGAACACACACTATAAAATCCCTGTGACATGAAGATATATTATAAACTTGGGAATTGTTATAATATGTAACTGGATGAATAATGTTTTACTAATTTACATAAAAGTTGTACTTCTTTTTTTAAACAGATTTTCTATGGGAGAACTTTGCTACCTATATGTTCTGCCAGTGAATGGGATTAAAGTTCATTAAACTTTGTAAAAAAAATATAGTGCTCCTGGTAAAAATCAAACTTATGTTCATAATTTCCCTCTCTTGGATATTTCATGTAAACACAGTTTCATTTTATTCGATAAACTAATTAATCATTAACTTTACCAAATAAATATTCCCTTTTTATGTGAACAGCCTCTACATCTATAGCAAAGCAACTTCACTGTGTATTTTATTAAAAAATGCTACATCCTTTTTGCAGCAGTGATTACCCTGGCCAATGTGTTATTGATAAATAAATAAAACACATGAATGAAATGAAAACACATATTCATATGCCAATTAATTTCATACAAAGCTAAAAAAAGAAATTGAAATTTGTTATTTTTAAACATTGAATTTATAGCCAGGAACATAAAACATTGAAATTTGTATACAAAAAGCTATATAATCCCTTTCAAATGTCATTTATTGTCCTTATAGTAATAAAAGGTTTTGTTACTGTTTATTACATAAACAACATGGTTCACCAGAGTTTGGTTTAGGGTTATAATATTATAGTATATATATATAATATAAGTGTTCTAGGAACCTAACAGTAATAGTAGCAGTAATAATTATTAAGCAAATGAAAAACTAACTGTGCCTTACTTATGCTTTAGGTTGTGAAAAAGTGATACTAAAATGCCTTTTTGAAAAAACATTTTCTGGTGACGCTTTCAGGGCAATACAGAAATTCTGGATTTTCTTGTTTACCAAACTGACCTGTGAGGTATGTTGGCCACTCCTTGTGTAACAAATAGATGCAAAAAGCTATCTAAAAAAACATGATATAATATATTGTCTGCATTGTTCTTCCTTCTACTGAGAACATTAGCAGTGGAAATGTTAAATTGATTAGAAGCAGTAAAATAATTAATCGTTTCAAACCTATATAATTTATAATTACATTTACCATCTCAATGTCGTGATTTAAAGGGCCTGATTTATTAAAGCTCTCCAAGGCTGGAGAGGATACACTTTCATCAGTGATTTTGGGTGATCCAGCAAACCTGGTCATTTGGACCAGATACACTGCAAGTTTGCCAGATTCTCCGATAGACCCCCCCCCCCCCCTTTTTTCAGGAACCCCCTTACATTAGAGTCCCCCTTTTATATAGAAGGATCCCTTTACATTAGAATCCCACATTTGGATCGGGAGCCCCAAGACCTCTTTAAGTACAAACCCTTTAGCAGTTCACTAGTGAGGGTAACATAACCATTAAACATGGAGCTGGCAGAGGAGATTTTATACTTCTGTTTTTTTTTTTTTTGCTGGTATCTGACGAATGACACCATCTAATGCAGAGCCAGGAACAAAGAGCAAGTAGCAAAAGACTTTTCCATCTGCCTATGTGTACAATAGTCAGTGGCCAGGCGGTGGTCGTAGGGCCCCTACAGCCAATCTGGAGTCTTGATAAAGACCTTTACCTCCCCTGTTTCCACTGCATAAGTCTATTTTTTCTTGAACTTGCAGCACTTGGTAGGACTAAACCCATTTGGCAATAAATTGCATAGTTACAGTAATAATTAAAGCAATACGTTTACTACTGCTTTTCTGAGGGTAGTGCCTTGCATTTTTTTTTGTATTTTTTAGGCAAAGACAAAAAAAAGTAAAAAAAAGCATTTTGAACAGGGTGACAATTTTTATTGTATACAGAAAATATATATATTAGAAAAATATTATATATATATATATATATATATATTAAAATTTATCCGGTTGAAAATGACACTAAAATTATGATTTTTTAAACTATTTTGAGAAACCACAGAGTGTAGTAGGGGATGAAAGAAACAGACACTTTAAAAAGTGTTGGTTTCCAAACAGACTTTGGAAAACAGTTCTTTAGCAATACCAGCATTCATTGGCTTAGGTGTCAGCAGAAGTATGCATTCTTAGCTCTGCTAAGGACTTTCACGTGTGACAGGGACACTTAACCTAAAAAGATACACAATTCAAAAAAGTTTTACAAGGAGAATACTAAGGTTCCCATTGATGATCTATCCTTCTCAAATGCTAGGCACATGGCTGTCAATCCCACTCAATGGTTTAGTACTTTTTGAGCCTCACACTTGAAACCTGTATCCAGATTAGAAGTTTTATGATGATGTTAAGATGTTGATTATCTTTTTGCATGTTGGTTCCTGAGTAGAGACTCATAAAGCATTGAAGACATAGACAGACAGACACCTAGTAATAAAAGATGTAGGGAACCAGTAAAAAGCCTTCAAGTATGTGCCTCTTTGCATGATTTATATAGATGCATTGCTACCTAAGATCAGTAGAAAATACACACACCCAAACTAGTCACGGAGGCTGTATAAAAGTGGCATTAAGTTGTGCCAGTGCTATTTAAGTAAACAGTATTAAAGGTCCTCTAAGCAGGATACCATGTATTCCTAATGAGGTAAGGTGGCAAACACAAAGTTCTCTAATCAGTTTGTGTGTGATGTCATTGGTAGATGTCACACCTATCCATTCCTCCCCCTACATACTTGTTATAAATAATTAGATTAGCTTTTTTATCATACCTAACATTCCACTGAGATTACATGAGCCAATTGAATCCACACATAGTGAAACACATGTGATTTCATAAAACTATTTAAATGTTTAAACTGTTAAAGTTCAGTAAGATTTCCACTGGTTACACGTAGCTTCTTGCATCGTGGTAAAAAAAATGGTACGTTCACCGCCCCAGTAATACGTGACAGCAGGGTAAGAAATGAGGTTAGTTGGCACTGGGACACAGATTGTAGTAACCTGACAGAAGTTGCACCTCTCCTAATTATGTTTAAAAATGTGTTTTATTTCAGTCCACGTGTCCAGGGGAAAAGATTTCCTATAATTTCCTGTCCTTATACGAAGTGATGGTAAATCTTCCTACAGGGACACATACTACATGTGAATTTTCAAGCACATTTTAAAGCCCTTGAAGGTTTCACTGTCACCAACATTTCTGGGGACATGTGGTAACTTTTCCCAAGAATTATTAAAAAAACAAGTTTTCCTGAAAAAACACAATAATGATTAGTCGGAAACATCCTCCTCTTTCTAGCCGTACCAGACCCCTCTCCCCCCTAACAGTGGGAGTCTATAGCTGGGGAGACGGGCTTTATTCCCAAAACCTGTATTCTGGGGGCTAGCAAGTAGGGGCTTATTTGGAAAGAGTAATCCCCCTTTAATAAGAGGGGTCCATATAGCCACCTTCCCACCCTGGAGTTTCAATACAAGGGTACACAGTATGCCTGAAACCATGCCCCAAAAGAAAAAAACTAGAAATAATTACACACAGAGAAAAGAACATATTGAAAATAAAAACACAACAGATCATTTAAAGATCTTTTCTTAATGTCCCCAGAAATAAATCCATTTCAATCACATACAGGAATGTAAATCCACATCAATCACAGAGAATGCTGTACTGCCACACAAAAGCAGATTTCTGGGCCAGCAGTGCCCAGTTTGTTTATGTACACATTTCTAAATCTGTCAATGACTCATTCAGTGAATAGACAATTCAGTGATGAATCAGTGAGATTATTTATTTTACCTAAAGTAAGCAGTTTATTTAAAATGCAACACCACTTACTCTTACTCTTAAACTGTTGAATTGTCTATAATATTTATTTGAACATTCAATCTCTATATTAGCCAGGAAAAAGTAAACTAGAGCCTTTTTAGCACCTTTACTTAATTTGTTAAATCTTTGCAATGGTTTATACCAGAATCAAGTATTGTTGTTTTAAATGGAACAATTCATGGATTAACTGAATGAACTAATTGTTACTTTTTGTCTTTATATTTCCTAAAAAATAAAATACCTCTGCAAGACAATATTTTTAAAATATATTTGTTTTTTGCCATACAGTCCTCTTCCTTCTCTTTCTGCTTCTCTAGAGCATTGGCTTTGGGCAGGGGCAGTACATGATCCTCATGGCCCATTCAGGTGATTGGGTGTGTCTGCAAGCAGGTTTGTTTCTGGCCTTTTTGGGTCCAAAGCAATGTGATCACTTACCTACCCAGACCCATGCCACCAAATTCAAAGGCTGTACAATCCCAACTCTCAGCCAAAGGAAATATTCAGAAATCCGTCCAGAACTCTTTTTATCCAGCAGTCACTGTCTATGAATGTCTCTTTAATACCACCCACACCAATGCTTGGCAATGGCACAGAATGTGTCTCAATGGTGCCAAATCTTTTAGATTAGACTGACCAGAATTGTCAATTACCTGTGTTTCCCTGTATTTCTCCTGAGTTTCTCTGACATCCCTGTCACTGCAGTTAGCTGTAATGACAAGAAAGTCAGAGGAAAAAAACAGGGAGAGCTGCAGGGAATTATACTCCTAAGTGTTGTTTTAACATTCCTCAGGGTCAAATGGGCATTTGGTGGTATGGGCAGCATGAGCATTTACTGTCATCTTCCATAGGTATGCCTTGCATACATTTTTATATAGGAGAGGATATTTTTATAGCATGTGTCACAACAACATTAATTTCCTGTCACACATACACTTAATTTCCTATTGTGGGTTGACAATACACAGCGTGTTCAAGTGTATACAAAGTACAGCCAATGAACTTGTATATAACGCATTGGGGTTCTACAAAGAGCTCCCTGTCCTCAACTGGACTGGCAGAAGTGTTTGCCTGGCTGGCTTTTTGTTGCCATAGATTACACAGAAATTTAAGTATAAATTAGAAGACCATTGCATGTCAAGATAGATAGAAATTAAACTTAGAAGAAAAGGAAGAAGGAATTCTTTTCCTGCATTTCAATATATGACAATGAATAAACCTTTAGTAAACCCAATTGTCTGATTTATGAAATCTCTCCAAGACTGGAGAAGATAGACTATCATGGGTGAACCTGCATGATCCAGCAAATCTGGAATGGATTTCTAAAAAAAAACAATTGCTATTATTTGGCAAACGGTTTCAATTCCTGACTAGATCCATTCCAGGTTTGCTGGATCACGCAGGTTCCTCCATGATAGTCTATACTCTCCAGTCATGAAGAGGTTTAATAAATCAGGCCCAATAAATGAAAATTAAGTCTGTTGCATCAGATCGCACATTCATATTTAGGGGTCTGTTCATTGAAACATTCTTGGCTGGAGAATCTTCCAGGTCCGTGTGATTCAATGGCTAGACTTGATTCTCCACCAAGGAATGTTTTGGTGAATGTCAGATACACTGCTTTATAAATAGACCCTATAGTAAAGGTGAAGAATGAAAGGATTTGTATCTGAGATTTAGATTTATGAATACATCCTAGAGCAATGCCAGTGTCATCTATCTAGTGACTGTCCAGTAACTAGCGTCTGTCTAGTGACTGTAAGTTGGTAAATTATATTTTTGTGGAGAGGGTGTGGTGTTTAAGCAGAATAGACACACTATATTTAGGCCAGCTCTTTTTCCAATAAAACATAGCGTTCTTGCTGCTACTTTTAAACATAAGCAGATGGTGGGGACCCCAGGAGCACAGACTCCCAGCCATGACAAACCTTTCACTGAAGCACAGAACTGTCCTACCCTCATACATGGCGAGATAGGTACAGTACCATGTTGCGGGGGGGGGGGGGTTAGTATTAATGTACCACTATGCAGTACACAGACATAGCACTCTACTTGCCAAAACTTTTTGAATTGGGGTAGGTCCTAATTCAGGCTGCAGTACATCTAAAAATGTTCAGATTATTGTAAACCCCAAGCTTCCCCCCCCCCCCCAAATAATATGTGCCTGTGGCTGACTATGATAACTGATGATGGCTAATTATGTATACTGTAGTAGCAGTACAGTACTACTAAACTACTAAAGCTTCCCACTCCCTGTCTGGTCTAAGAAATTAACCAGCAGTGTAGGCAGTGCCAGAGGAACAAATTTCACCCCCCAATGGCATTGGCACCCTAGGGCATGACCTAGGTGACCTTGTAGCAAATGCAGCCCTGCTGGTAAATTAATTTCATAAATGGTTTCCTCACTTTTTTGCAGGTTTCTTAGACATGTGGGAAGCATCCCATCCATCTATGGCTTGAAGAACTAAATATAAAAATTGTACAATTAACATATTTGGGGAAGCTGCAACCTGGGTTCAATACTAATCAAGGGACACACACATTTGTTTCTGAAACATTTTTCAGTTAATGAAACAAACACATACAGTTTGAAAAAAAAATTCCTAACATGTTTATACAGCATCAGGGGCTTGAAAATCTTGTGCCACTGCAGCCCTGCATGTAAGGACACTGTGCATGTGCTGCAACCCACGCGTTAATGAAGCAACACAGTAAATTGAATGAAATTCTGTGGTAAAGGTAAAATTATGTTTGTTAGCCAAGTATCCAGTCTATAGCTAGGGCAGAAAAAAAGAACACTGTGATTACCTCCTTTCACAACATATTAAAATTTAGTCCTATTGGGTTAAGGGCAGTTTACCCACAGGTATGATACCATGATGCTCCAGGAAATATTAATAAATCTTTTGGCAGTAGAGACAGTGGCACTGAACCTCTCACCATTGCTTCCATTCATTCCCATGAGCAAGGTGAAATATTTAGACAAGGTTTCTTAGCATTTAAAAACATACTGCAACCTTCACTAAAGAAAAAAGTAACCTTTATGCCTGGTGGGTTATTGCTTCACCCATGACCCCCTAGTGATATACTGGCACCCTGTATGCTTGTGTGCAATAAATCTACAGGGTTAAAACAAACTTATTTATAACATAAACTAGATAAAAGGTTTTCAAAATTAGTTATAAAACACGAATAAACAAGAAACAACACAAACTAGGATACAAATAAAAAAAAAAAACAGCAGTGGAAAACCCCAAAAAACAGAAATGCCAATCAACTGACTTTCAAATCTTAGCTATGCAAGAAATGTGTCTTGGTGTCTATGGGAGTAGAACATCCATATTAATCAAGAATTCTTTTAAAACACTTAAAACATGTAAAACATAGAAACTAATGACACTGCTAAGACAAAAATCTTTATTTCTCCTCTAGTAAAATTTCTACATATTACAAAATGAAGGTGTTTCACATCTCATTACAAGAAAAAAATGATATCTAATAAAAAGCATTTCATTATATACAATACATATAGAAGCTAAGCTATTCTGAGTCATTGATTGGCCAGAAATGTCTACTTATAGAATGAAATTATAACTCAGATATTGTACAATCCATTACGACAGTGCATCTAGTATTCTTCTTCTGTGTATAAGTACAGCAGCAATTTTAGATCAGGGAGTCCTTGACATCCTCTTCAAGCAGCTGCCGAATCTGAGGTCATAGAGATCAATCACATTAAGCCACTTACACACTTTTTCAAACATTCAAGTGATATGACAAGTGATATGTTCGAAGCTGTTTAGAGATACTCCTTCAAAAGTGACCTTCTTGTGTCCCACAAAAAAAAACAGAAATCAAGTGCAGGAAAAAAATAACCTTTTTTTTTTAGAAATGCATATGTAATTTCAAAACTTTATAGCATGGTATCCAGTTCAGTCTTTAGAAATATCTTTTTACACAAGGTAATAAGCTCACTTCACCTTTTTTCTGGTCAGAGAACTCTCAGGATCACTAAATAACCAATCTCTTTATATGATTCACATACAGTAAATACAAGGTAGAATCACATCTGTAAATGCTACAAATACAAAGTGATCCTGCGACTTGTTGGAACCAACAGGTATACAACATCCCTCCACTAATAGGTTGTGGACTTAGAAGCTGGGTTATAAAAGGGAAAGGGCTGCCAAGATTCTGGACAATTTAAAGTTGAACCCCTGTATATACCGTACTTGTCTTGTATTTACTTCTACAATACTCACGTACTAGTTCTAAATTGGATTGATACTTACATTGTGTATAAGTTTTCCAGATTCTGATTCACCATCTCCTTCTTTTACTTTTATATAACTCAGATGGAGAAATTCAACAGAACCTTTAGAGTCTAAAATCATAAAAGACAAACGTAAAATATAACATAACAATGCTTTGGGATGTTTAAGGGGCTATTTATGAACAACTCAATGTCATATTTGCAGAAAATGCATCATGTTAGTGGACTAATCATTAGCTTGTTTTACAAACTATAACAATTTATAAATGTACCAGCGCATTTAGCTCACGAAGAAACATTGGTTTATACCTTGGTTGTTGACTTTGTTTGGTGTAAAATGCTAGTCTTTAACATTTATTGAATGCATAAGGAAATGAATGTTATTTTTTCTAGCAAGAATAACCTGTTAAAGTATAACTCTGGGCAAGAAGCTAACAAAACATTAAAAACTGCATGTAAAGCCATTGTCATTTATAGAAGTGTAGGTGGCCTAATGTAGTGGGTATAAAGCTTTTTAAATTCCAAGATCCAAAAAAGAACATTGGTATTGTACAGGGCTCTAACCCCTGTGTAATGATGTTGTATGCTATACTTGTTGCTGCAAATATTGAAGGTAGCCCCACTATGGTGGGAGTGGGATGGACTTAAAGAGGCACGCAAAATATACATACTTACATATTTACATTTCTGCATACAGACTTTATTTAAAAAATTACATTTTGAACTAAAAAAATAACTTTATGACGTTTACCAAACATTCTTTGGTGGAGAATCCTCCATTTTTCTGTGCTTTTAGTGAAACTGATTGGTTCACCACCCGGAAACGTTTGGTGATGCATTTCAGATTTACAGCTTTATAAATAGGCCCTGTAGGATATGTAGCAAAAAATCTAATTTTGTTATAATAAATTGGGAGTTTTCCTTAAAATCTTACCTTTATATCCTACTTGGTTGTGAAGTTCCAGCTGTTCAGTAGATTTAGTTGTTCCATTAACTTCTCTGGTTGTCTGACTTAAATTCTCAGAGTCCATGAGACCAGGAAATAGCAATGGCCATAATACGGAGAAGAATTTCTTCCTTTTAGGATACTTGCTAGTTGTTAGCTCTGTTGTGTTTGTTGAAGATTCTAAAATAGGTCCAGTGGTTGTGTAGGAAGCTACACAAGACATTGCTGGTGAAATTATTGCTCCAGACACTAGCAGCCCTAACACAGTGATATAAGAAAACTGGGGAGCTCTTGTCCTGCTGCCTGTGTTTTTCTGATCACTGTTTGCTTTAGTTTGAGTTACTCCAGCTGTTGATACATTTGGCGCTATGCTTGACACTATATATGTCAGAAAATAAAATGCATGGTAAGTGGATGATTACCATAAGCATTATCGAAATATTTACGTGTTAGACATAATTTTGCTTACGAATGGGGATTGTCGCGTACAACTAGTAGTCTTTAACACTAAAGTTGTCAGATGGGTTGATTTTTTAAACACTACAAGAAGGATGATGTACTTTTCACAACTGAAGTGATCTTCTAACCTAACCCTAATTTAATTCTTACTATATTTTGTTTCTATTGACCACAGTGACTTCTCTTTTTTTATTCTAATTTAAATAACATTTTAGACCAATATTTATTTGCTTAAACTCTCATTTAAAAATGCATCCTTTATCATTTTACATATTTGCTTGAAAAAAAGTTATTTTACCAGTTACTGTATATTTTACCAAGCAGGGGTAATAACCAACCAATACATTTTCAACTTACTCCAGCAAATCTTACTACATGTTTTATGACAGACTCTTAAAGTGTATGTAGAGCCAAAATATTTTTGGATATAATTTGATTGTGGTTCTCTGATGTCCAATGTGAGGATACCAAAGTGCACAAAAATTGTAAGGGTTTCCCCCTAATCCCTACTAACTTCCTACTCTCCTGCCCATCCCCATATAGACAGACCCATCACTGACAGACCCCTTCAATCGACAAACCCTCTAATATTATTTCCAGCTATAGTGACGGAAGCCCCAGGAACAGACCTTCAACGATAGCATGTTCCCCCAAGGACCCTGCAATATCATACCCCTCAGTGACAGAACTTCAGTACCAGATCATTTGGGGCAGACCTCCCAGTGTCAACCCTGGTGACTGATCTCAATGATAGACCCCTGTGACAGAACGCTCACTGACAGACTTTACTGACAGACCACCAGTGACAGACCCCTAGTGGCACGCTCCAATGACAGACCCCCATAGACCCACAGTGACAAACCGCAGTGTCAGTGACAAACCCCCACTGACTTCTAGACATGGCTTGCACTGTGCAGAACTAAGCTGTCAAGCTGATATCTCTGCCGCGACGCTTACATAGGACAGATCCTGCACAGTACAGTCACAAGTAGGAAACCCTTCCTGCTTTTTATTGCTGCCTGGACAGACAAGCCTTAAAAAGTTCATGGAAACCATTGTCAATAGTGTGGAAAGTGAGGAAAATGGTAAAATATTTGAGTTCACAGGAACAGGAGATGAGGGAAAATTTTTAATTGGGGACAATAGTTCTGTTGAAAACTAAGAAGGCATATTTCATCACTATGAAAGATATATCCTTATTACACAATTTGTAGAAAAAGCTGTCTAAATTTTTAGCTACTCTAAACAAAACTTTTTAAAAATATAAACATTTGGCCTCATACCCTTTGTTGTATAAAGTTCTAAATTATAGTCTTCTAACTTAATTATCCTGTATAAGGTTTCCCTATGCTAATTATCCCGTTCCTAAAGTTGGAAGAGAAATGTTAGATGATCTAGTACTTAGCAAGATTAACTAAACCATAAATCAGGTGTAACTGGAAATATTTAAGCAAACAAAAAGTTTTATATTACACAATCATAGCTAAAGGAAACTTGAACCTTAAATATGTAAGTGTAACTGTAAGTTATTAACATGTAAAAATACCTGTGGGTTCAGATAGAAGATAGTTAATGGCATGGCTGCTGGCATTTCCTGAAGAGCTGGTCAACAGAGTGGATGTGACAGATTTTGTTGTACTACTCATTTGAGAAGATCCTGTAGAACCTGAAGTATAATTATAATGCAGTTCTGGTAAACAGATAATTTTTATATTTCTTAATGTCATAGTTTTTTTTCAACTGAGTTTTTATTAACTATGTTCATATACAAAAAGAAAACATAAAAAGAACATAAATATAAACACAGTATACAGCATGGTTATCGGTACATCAAATAGAACCACATAGGTCACAAATATGAATAACAGTAGCAAACTGTAGCATAATAAAGACCACCAAGCCACTCCCCCTCCCCCCCCTCCCCCAATGTCATAGTTTTTTGAATGCTACTTAATAAATTGTCCAACAGTATTTGAAGCCAGGAGAGATGTTGTTATATTGATTACCTAAATAGATGTTTAAGAAAAATGTATTGTCTGTTCTGTCTTTCCACCCACTATAAAGTGTACATGTGCCCAGACTATTGTATTCAAAGTGCATATTCCTTACAAAATCCTAATAAAATAATAAAGTGAATGACCTAGAGGCCCCTACTAGAATTTTTTACCACTAAATGTTAATTTTAGGAATCATGAAAACATGATGTATTCAATCAATAAAAAGACCATTTTATACAGATTGTATACATACGCAACATCATTACCACCATTGGCTATTGAGTGAGCTCTCATGTGAAGGGAACCAAAATGGATCCAAGCAGAGGTCGCTGAAGTTCATATACAACCCAAGAGACACTGCCAAACAGTACCTATATGAATATTTGAATAATTGAATGTGATCCCTCGCAAACACTGAGCTCCATTAGCATATAGAGGAGCTGGATGTTTGTTGGATATATTTCAGTACTAAATTGATTTTCTTGTGCGATTGTGTGCAGAGTGCATTAAGTCATTCACTGCCTTATATTATTGAAAAATATGATTCTGGTACCAGATATTCCACCTGCTTCCTGTAAAGACAACAGCCCTGATTTATTAAAACTCTCCAAGGCTGGAGAGGATACACTTTCCACATTGAAGCAGGGTGATCCAGCCAGAGCTTTAATAAATCAGGGCCAATATTTGAATTTGATATTTACATATTCTTAGCAAGAAGTGAAATGGTTAAAGCAGAAACAAATCCTTATTTTGGAGCCATGTTCAGAAAGACACGTATAGAAGCCACTAACCTATCACTTTTGAAGGCAAAGATAAAAAAACTGAAAAAAAGGTTTCTAATTTGTTATCCAAAATTATATTGTGGTTATGTTGCATAATAATTCAGCATATTTAAATTGTGAACTTTGCATGATAAGTTATTTTAACTGGTCACAGTATTGTTCATACCTGTGTTGGTCAAAGATGCAGAAGAGTTCTGTGAGATACTATCCAGGGTATTAAAGGATGTGTTAGCAGGTTTGCTTGTCATTGCCACTGGAGAAATACTTGCAGTTGTAGATAACTGGGGATCTGCTGACTTGTTAGGTGGTAGCATGACATCTGCAGCAATTCGCTGAACAGTGGGTGCTAAATTAAATAAAAACAAGCAAAACAAGGATTACAATAGTAGCCTCTTTCTAATTATTAGTAAGTTTGTTTTTAGTCCAGTACTTTGATTTTATGCAGCAAGTACATACCTACAGTAGATAAAGTATTTGGAGAAAAAGTTGCCCCCTGAAAAAAAATGTTCAAAATGGGGCGAGTCGTATTTGTGACTGGTTGATTATTTTGCACACCGGTGACCGATCCAGTTGTTGATGTAGTAGCGCCTGAGCCTAATATAGAAACTCCAGTAACAGCTTGGCTGGTAGCATTTCTAGCTAAGGTGCTGACTGGTTGTACAGGTGTTCTTAGGGTAGTTGTTGCATTTATTAAAGCCATGGTGTTGCTTCCTAGTGCTGACACACTGCTACTTTGTGTTGTCATTTCTACTGAACTGTTTGTGATAGCTGACACAAAGCTACTACTTAAGTTAGAAAATGAGCCAGATGTTATGTTGTTTGAAGCAGATATTCCTGACATTTTTCCTGTTGTAGTGACATTCACAAGAGATATTAAAAGATTGCTGTTTGTAGTAAAACCCAGAGTTGAAGGTACATTGGGAAATGGTGTAGAATCATTACCAGTACTGTTAGATGTTTTTCCAAATGGAGATATACTAGTAGAAGGTGCTGTTAAAGAAATTGCTTGCACTGACATGGTTGAATTGCTGTTGGTTTTTGGGGTATTATTGCTCACTGTTGGCATTCCAGTAGTTCTAATATTTGAAAAAAATGCAGTATAGGTACTTGTACTATTTGAACCTATACCGGATGAGGAGAGAGTATTCACTGTTCGTGTTATTGCAATTGTCTCTGGACTGGTAGAAGTACTGGTTACTTTAGTAAAGAGAGGACTGGAGCTACTGAAAGCAAATGTAAGGTTACTCAAAGTACTTATGTCAGATGTTGAGTTAACAGTGGATGGTGGTGTGACTGAACTTGCTGGCATGGTGGCAAGTATAGTAGAAGCATTAACGCGCAAAGTGCTAATGATGCCAGAAACTGTTGCAGTTGTTGCAGAGTTTGTAGTTAAGTTGACTACTGGCAAGGCAGTTGTTCTCAGAGAATTTGTTGTGTTAGTCAAAGATATAGCATTGCTGGTTGTAGAAGAAACTACTCTAGAAACTGAGACGCTAGACTCTATAGCTGATGTTCCAGTCATTCTAGTAGTAGTTGCTTTGAAAGGTGTCAGACTATTTGCAACATCTGATACTATGGCAGTGGTTGATGTAGGGCTGTTCAGTGCTGGCAGACCAGTTGACATCATTGTACTTAAAGATGTTGCGAAATTACTGTTACTTTTAGAATTTGTAGTAGACATTAACACAGTGCTGGAAAAAGTCGTCAGATTTATAGCCTGAATTGTGTCTGCTGAACTACTTGGCATCATGCTTACATTTGTTCTCTGCATTAAGGCTCCAAAACTTGTGGATGCAGAGTAGTTGTTGGTACTAGGAACAAATGCTGAAATACTATTAGTTGCTGTTGTTGAATTAGTCAGTTGGTTGACAGTAATTGGATTATTAATGTGGGTTGTGATATTACTTTTAGCAGCTGAAGCTGTAATAGGGTTACTGGTACTGTTTAGTTTGACAAAGGCTGTTACAGCTGTTGTGTTTATTGAAGTTGTTACATTAGATAGTTGTATTTTTGTAGTTGCATTGGTGGAGGGACTGATAGTGATGCTAGAAGTTGCTGCAACTACCGATGTTATGGTTCTGTCTGTTGGCATTGCCGATAATAGCTGTAATATACTTGTATTTCTTGCAGTTGATCCACTTATCATGTTTGTAGTATTTACATTGTTCATGGATGTTATTGGGTTGTTTGTGGTATAGGTGGCCATAGGTAATTGTGATGAAGCAGTTACATTAGACGTGGTACTGCTAATATTAGGAGCTGCTGAAACCAATGTTGATAAAATATTAACAGTTGATATTGATCCACTTATCCTGTTTGTAGTAGTTGCATTGTTCATAGATGTTATTGGATTGTTTGTGGTACTGGAGGCTACCCCTATTGTTGATATAGTGCTGCCCAGTACTGATAGTCCATTTGTTTTTGTAGTAGTAACATTTGATAGTGATGTATTAAAAGGATTTCCATTCACTATAGTTGTTTGCTTTGTTATAGTTGTCTTGGTAGCAGGACTGCTTGTGATATCAGTTATTGCTGTGGTGAGAGTTGGCATTAAAGTTGTACCAAATGTGCTTGTTGGCTTAAACCCTGATGTAAGACTGTTAGTAGGATTATAAAGCACATCAGAAAGTACACCAGGACTGCTACTGCCTGTAGTTGATGCCATCATTGGACTTACTGAAGTTTTTGTGCCCATAACATTTGTAGACAGACTGCCTTGTGCACTAGAGATTATACCAGGTGTTGATGTAATGTTACTTGGTGCTCCAGCTGTTGTATTTGTGGAAACTGTGTTTGTTAACTTACTAGCACTACTGGAAGCAACAACAGATGTAGAGGTATAACTGGTAGTTGCTGTCATCTTAGGTGATTGTGATGAAGTATTTACATTAGGCGTGGTACTGCTAATATTAGGAGCTGCTGAAACCAATGTGGATATGATGACAGTTGTTGTTGATCCACTTATCCTGTTTGTAGTAGTTACATTGTTCATGGATGTGATTGAGTTGTTTGTGGTACTGGAGTCTACCCCTATTGTTGATATAGTGCTGCCCAGTACTGATAGTTCATTTGTTTTGGTAGTAGTAACATCTAATAGCGATGTATTAAAAGGATTAACATTCACTATAGTTGTTTGCTTTGTTACAGTTGTCTTGGTTGCTTGACTGCTTGTGATATCAGTTATTGCTGTGGTGACAGTTGGCATTACAGTTGTACCAAACGTGCTTGTTGGCTTAAACCCTGATGTAAGACTGTTAGTAGTATTATAAGGCACCACAGAAAGTACTCCAGGACTGCTACTGCCTGTAGTTGGTGCCACTGTTGGACTTACTGAACTTTTTGTGCCCATAACATTCATAGACAGGCTGCCTTGTGCACTAGAGATTATACCAGGTGTTGATGTAATGTTACTTGGTGCTCCAGCTGTTGTATTTGTGGTAACTGCGTTTGTTAACTTACTAGCACTACTGGAAGCAACAACAGATGTTGAGGTATAGCTGGAAGTTGCTGTCACTTTAGGTAATTGTGATAAAGTAGTTACATTAGACGTGGTACTGCTAATATTAGGAGCTTCTGAATCCAATGCTGATAAAATGATGACAGTTGATGTTGATCCACTTATCCTGTTTGTAGTAGGTACATTGTTCATGGATGGTATTGAGTTGTTTGTGGTACTGGAGGCTACCCCTATTGTTGATATAGTGCTGCCCGGTACTGATAGTCCATTTGTTTTGGTAGTAGTAACATCTGATAGCGATGTATTAAAAGCATTAACATTCACTATAGTTGTTTGCTTTGTTACAGTTGTCTTGGTTGCTTGACTGCTTGTGATATCAGTTATTGCTGTGGTGACAGTTGGCATTACAGTTGTACCAAACGTGCTTGTTGGTCTAAACCCTGATGTAAGACTGTTAGTAGTATTATAAGGCACCACAGAAAGTACTCCAGGCCTGCTACTGCCTGTAGTTGATGCCATCATTGGACTTACTGAACTTTTTGTGCCCATAACAGTCGTAGACAGACTGCCTTGTGTACTAGAGATTATAACAGGTATTGATGTAATGTTACTTGGTGCTCCAGCTGTTGTATTTGTGGTACCTGTGTTTGTTAACTTACTAACACTACTGGAAGCAACAGCAGATGTAGAGGTATAACTGGTAGTTGCTGTCACTTTAGGTGATTGTGATGAAGCAGTTACATTAAATGTGGTACTGCTAATATTAGGGGCTGCTGAAACCAGTGTAGAAATAATGTTGGCAGTTGGAAACATGGTTGTTTTCAAGATTAAATTCATTCCATATGTAGTATTACTAGTGGTACTAGTAGTTATAGGAAAAGCTGACATAGCAGAAGCTGATGTGGATACACTAGTTTTACCACTGATGAAGGTTGTAGTAGTAAAGGATGTTGTCTGACTGCTGGTTTTAGATAATACACTAGTTGTTGTTGCCATTGTGCTTACATTTAACGGTATGCTAGTATAAACTGTAGATATAGACCCCAGTTTAGTTGTGCCAGTACTGGCTGTGTTCACAATTGAAGAGCTTATTGTACTTGGGATTGAAGATGTAAATCTGGTTGACAATATTGAGCTTGTTCCAGAAATATTTATAGGTATTGTGGTCATTGTGGAGGACATTTTTGTTGTTGTTGCCGTAGCTGAAAAAAAATTAATAATACTTAGAGTCAGATAAGGGTCATAATTAAGCTAAAAATGTACAGCTCCCTATAAATCTTTGAAATCCTGCAAATTTTACGGTTTTCACATGCTTGTTTAGATTATTCAATCAAGAGACATAACCTGTCTTTACTGTAATAAAGAACCTGTCTGCTTGCAATTTTTTTAACTTAGGTATACTTAAGCTTTATTCTTTATTCCCATATCAACATTCAACATACCTCAAATCGCCGTGAAGACATAAAAAAAAAGGCACATTATGAAAAGCATTCAGTAATTATGCAGTATTTCTTGAATAAAATATAAAAATATAATCTTTGCCAATATTAATGATAAATAAATGTTGCTGTATTACTTAGTGCCATTAGTTAAAAACAGAAAAAAAAACATTGGTAATTTAGTTATTACAGAATAGGTGCAGCAAGAGATTTTCCTACATAAAAACTTGCTACATTGGTATTTGATTTTTTGGTCTCCACATTTGGGGATCAAACATATATATGTAAATATTATATAAGAAGTTTAGGGAATGGCAGCAAAAATAAGATAAAAGTGTAATATTTTGTGAGCCGGGTTTGTAATCCTGCTATGGACTGCTATGCCTAAACTTATGAAGTTAGTGGTCATCTTTTCTACTTTTTTATTTACATATGAAGAGTACAGTTTGGGACAGGAAAACACATATGCATACAAGGAAAATGCTTACAAGAGAAGAGAACAATGAGATAACCTTGTTAGCCGGTTGCTGCTCCTTTAGTGTCTAATCAAAGGGCTGGGAGCAAGGATAAGACCTGGCTGGGCCTATTAGCTGCAGCAGAGAAAGGTGAAGTATTTCACCAAGAATAATATTAAAAAAAACTTATTAAAAAATAAATAATATTACACTGTTTTTTATAACATATTACACAGCACTGTACATTAAATAGGGAATAATAAATAAATAAAACAACATAATAAAATAATGAAGTAAATTAGTATTTCTGTGTACTATACTGATTTGTGTATTTGTAAGCATACATTTTAACATTTGCTTTATTACAACCGGTGTATTTTCTAATGACACCATTATATGTCAAGATCTGTCACACTGTCTGGATGGTCAGCCTAAGATCTAGCACAGGGGTGTCAAACTCAAATACACAGTGGGCTAAAATGAAAAATTTGAACAAAGTCATGGGCCAGCCTTGATATCTATTGAAAAAATATCTACAATTGCGCCAGCAGTACATTCTGAGATTTGTGGTATTACCGGTGCACTGTCTACCGGCGGGCCAGCACTAGTAGACATTTGGTATTTTCTCACAAGCAAAATATAATTACGGTGAGGGCAAGATTTGGGTTTGACACCCCTGTTCTAGCACATAAACAGTGACGTTCAAGCCCAGTCCCTGCTCCCAGCGGTCCCAAAGAGCCATCCACTTCTGTGGAAAGATGGGTTGGGCAGAGACTGAAAGCATGGCAGGTCAAGCCCTGCATTTGATACCTTAGCTGGGGGTAGTACTACCCGGGACTGTGTGTGAGTTGTTTATGATATACAAGCTCTTCGGCAAACAAAATGTTTTTTTTTGGTTTAGAATTTACATCTGCTTACTAAACTTTAGTAAATTAAATACTGCCACTATACATGCGAATGTCTTTGAAATATTCCCAAATAAACAGAAACATAGAACATATACTGTACTGCAAGTTTTTCCAATAGCATTTATACTTCTTATAAATGACTAGAGAATGTAATGAACATGAAAAAGCTACTGAACTCTAAGCCCTAGGCTCAACATGTGGCAGTGTTACTAACCACAGACTAAGCATTTTTTATAACTATGAGTTTTGTCCCTTTTCATAGTGATCTCTGAGAACCCTAAGTAGCAGGCAATTTTTCTTCTGATTTGCACAAGTAACAAATCATAATGTTATTAAGGAATGGAAATGCCCAGTTTTTTAGAAACAGGAGGATCCTATGCAGGCAATGTTTGAACTTAGCCATGATCTAGCCCCTCACTTATTTACCCATGCCTAAATGTTGTTTTATTAGCACAATGGTGGCAAATAATGATAGCTATGGCAAATGAATGGTGGCAAATGATGACTTACTTAAATAACTAATTCTACAGCCAACAGAATGTTGCATACTTTGTTCTTACACTTTTATGAAGGCCACCAGTCTAATAATTTCCAAGGTCATCACACGGAGATCAGGGAATAGACACTGTCGGCCTGATTTTTTAAAGCTCTCCAAGGCTGGATAAGATACATTTTCATCAGTGAAGTTGGCTGATCCATCAAACCTGGAATGAATCTGGTCCATCATTGAAAACTTTTGCTAACAAATAGTAAATGGCACTTAAGAAATCCATTCAAGGTTTGCAGGACAATAACTGAATGGCTTGTTCAGGTTTGTCCTTTTATTATGTGGTTTTGGTAACTCTAAAAGAGATGGTACAGACTGTATTGCAAGTTTAACACTATTTCATGCGTCATGTGTTTTGATCATTCTTTTACCTTCACTACATGAAAGGTTGAAGTCCGGGCAGCAGTCTTTATTGGCTGTGCAGAACTGATCACAGTAGCAATCTACTCTCCTACATGAGCTGTTCACTCCATTGCAGCACATTGGTGGATTTGTAGCACATCGTCCTAGTTACAAAACACATAAAAAGACAATTTTACCACCTTTTGATGTTCTCTTTTTCTGGAGAGAAAAGGGAAATTATCACTGATTTGTTGTGGAGATTTTTCAACACATATTGAAAAAGCTTTGTGTACAACAACAAGCGCTCTAATGTTTGTTAATGACTATTTATTTATTGCATTCATTGTGCACCCAATAACTGCTGTCAAAGATGCTTAGATATTTTGCATGAATATTAAGTTCTGTATGTTTATTGCAAATCCTATGATCAGTTAAAAGTGCATCTATCTAACAATATAATCAGTAATTTGAAACACCTTTCCCAGGAGGTCTGTTGTAGGATGAGTTGTGGATGACCACAATAAGTTCTAGAATTGCATTACATATACTGCCCTGCTTTATCTTTTACTTTTACTATAGTCAATGTTATTAAGCAGGTAAAGAACACACACGAGCAAACCAATAGCAATAAGATTTTTGAAAATTAAAGGATATTCATTTTTTTGATTAATTATGATTTTTCTTTTCATACACTGCAACTGTCTACTATCAAGATGGACTTTTAATATAAATATAAGGCGCATATATAACTTTAACCTGCAAAGCCCTTACAGTTTTCATATACTGACTTTAGTTTAGAAAGATTCATTTTGTCCTTTTCACATTTTTCTGAGTAAAGTGACGTGCGGGAAGGGGTAAATCAAAGCACATGCACATAACCGTAATCTTTATGTAGAGTTTTTAAACCTCATCCAGGAAAAGTTGTCAATTTAAGTCCAAGACATTTTTCCTAAATAGGTAGCACTATACCTATGAAAATATTGTGTTGAATTTTTAAATTTCTGAATACATATGTTTAGCAGCATTGCCTATAACAACCATTTAATCACAGCTAAACATGCACATTATTGTTAAGAATATACATGCACTGTACTTATTCATGAATGTGCACTGATCATTTTACATTTAGACATAAAAACAAACTGCAAAGTGTATGTAATGTATAATGAAAGGTTTGGCAAGTACAGTGATTTTAAAGAAACCATGTTTTATATAGATGTAAAATCAGGGAAAGATAATTGTTATGGGATATTCAGTTTCAGTGTGTATACTGTATTCAGATATTCAGTGTGTAAATTGTAAAAAAAGCAAATAGAAAAAAAATGTTTTCCTACCTACAAATTGACTTCTCACCACACAGAAAAAGGTAAGGATCAAGACCAGTGTCTGATGCATTGTCTCGCTGAAATGACTAAACAGTTGTGTGATCGACTTTTACTTTTAACAAAAAATCAGGATTCATCCAGGAAACAGCCCACGTCACAAGGTAAAAAGGAGCAAATATTAGGTGACATCCTTATTATGCCTAGGAAGCAACTCTGGGTATAAAGATTTCACAAGTGACAATAGGGAAAGCCGACACCCATCTTTATATAATGTCTGCTTTAAAGGTAAACATAACCCATAATGAATGGTTTAGAAATCTCAGCCCTGCATGTTTTTTGTAATCAATTATACACACTAAATACTGTATATTATTGCCTCATGCAAGTAAATGAATACCAAATCCCAGGAGTAGGAACACATAAGCAGGGCTCCAGAAAGCTTTTTCCAGAGCATACGGCGCTTTACAGTGTATTGAGGATAAAAAAAAAAAAGTTTTTGGGTTAATAAAGTAAGGAGGTTCAAGAGCTACCAATGTTCTCCTACTTTTCTAGGTATTCACCCAGCCAACCGATTTTCAGTCGCTATTTATTCCATATTCTACTGTTTGAGGACATGCAGCCATACAATTTTTCTGTGTAAATGCAAATGGTTAGATTGGGTGAGCATTCCTATATGTCTTCAGGAACCTTTTTGGTAATTCAAATTAATGTACTTATATGTTCTTTATGTTACTCTGCGTTTGTGTTTTATTTGGTCATAGTCACTATCATAAAATGTGAAATCTAAAATAAGCCCATTTTACCCCATTTAGGCTCCACATATTTATTATGCCCCAAATCTCCCGGTGAGCAAACTACATACCGTATATATTCTTTGTTTTAAAAAATTAAATGTATATTTGAGCCACCTACCCTCCACTTGCAGAGTGCACAGCAGAGCATTCTGGGGTTGGGTTGAAGAGGGTAATTTTCTACAGCTATCTTTTCTTATTCTAACTGTGGGGTCACCTCTTTTCAGACACTGCCCCCCATATAATTCAGCCTAGTTGCAGTTCATGCCTCCCAACAATGTCTTTCTGAATGACTTATTCAACCTCATTTGGAATACAGGGCTAAAAAAGTCATCGACAACTGTGGGCAGTGGAATGGACACATAGGTGGGCAGTGGAATGGACACATAGGTGGGCAGCACGAAGGAGATAAAATGGCTAGAGGGAGGAGAAGTAGCTATACCTACCCCTTTCCCCCAGTAATGCCATCCCCAAACAGAATTTCTTTGTTTTTTCATACTTGTCATTCATTTTTACCTTCTTTCAGGTACCAACAGGGTCTTGGTTAACACAAATAGGTTTAAAATACAGGTTGACGTTCAAAAATCTGACAACCTGCGGACCTGAGAAATGTCGGATTTTTAAAAATTCTGGATTTATTTTTATATACTTACCTCCACACACAGACCAGTCTTCCTTTCGCAGCACCGCAGACATCTGGCACAGTTCTTGAGAGTAGGCGGCAGGGACGTCTCAACGTGTATTTAGTGTAGTAAGCAAGTCCTAACAGCTGTTTCTGCAGAACAGCACCATGAAAACATTAGTGACCAAACAGTGTACTACAGTCCCTGTATTGAAAATGCAATCCGAAATTCATGCCGGGAAACTGAAGGATCCGGATTATATATTTACTAATTGGTTTGAATCTGTTTGTCCGTCAGCATTTGCCTTATCTCTCTGCTTTGCTTGTGGAAGTTTTCTCTGTGCTATGTACTCCTCACCTCTGCTGGGAGTGCATTGGTCAGGAGAATGCAACATACAGGACAGCATACAAATTTTAGTTCTCAGTAATGACTTCTGACCTTATGCAAAAATACTGTATATTTAGTAAGCCAATAAAAGATATTGCCTATACCTTCGCTTATCATTCTCCAGCATAATATACTATCAGAGCTCCAGTTACTGTAAAACAATATGTGCACAGTTTATAGAAGGTCAGCTTATTGTTTAGTTGTAGCATTGCCTTACATAGAAAGTTCCCTAATCCCTTTAGAAAACACTTGTGTAATTCTTCTATAATACAGTCTACATATATTTTTGTATTTCATGATCCAGCTTCAAATTTTTTTTCTAGTGAAAAGGTCGTATCCTGAAAGCTGAACTATAGTTCCACTTTCAAAATGTGCAGTCAGGCAGGATTTTTTTAAAAAAAGGGATGTGTATATTGTCCCTTCTGCAGTAAAGCATACTTACCTGTGAGATTGCTATCTTCTTTTTAAAAATGCTGAGCGGAACATGTGTAGCTCATTGTATGATGCCGAGGTATGCTGAGTATCCCGGTATCCCCCATAATACATGAGAGTCATCTCAAATCAGCCAATCAAGATGCCCAAAGATTTGGAACCCAGAAGAGAGAAGAAGAAGATGGTGGCAGCTGCAACAGAAAGAAACAGGTGAATGTACTTGTGTAAAATTGTGATCAGAAAAGTAATGTATTTATGGGTGGACAGGACCACATTACATATTCAACAGCCGTTGCCGATTATTACCTTAGATATCTTGAGGGTCTGGGATGGCCTCATTAGGGTGGGTCATGTGTCCACTACGCGGGGACCCATGACTCCCATATTTGACAACCCAGCATTTCCCCCGACCATGAGAGTGAGTGAATTTCTATCTTGGACGGCCGAGGACCATAGGCAGGTTCACAGGGTTTTACTGAATGGGAGGTTGCCTCCCTTTTCGTCCTTAGCCGCTGAATTGCAGAGGAGGCCGAGCGCGTGGATGGCATATAACCAGTTGTCATCTTTTATATCCACAACGCTTAAAACACATAATATACATAGAAATCGCACAGAGTTTGAAATTTTGCTAAGTTCCACTAGGAGACCATCCCATGTTATTTCCCAGTTGTACGAGATGTTGATTAGAGAATCCGCTCATAATATTCCCACCTACACGAAATTCTGGGAAGCGGAATTGGGGTTTGCTATTTCCCCACTGGAGTGGGAAAAAGCATTTATACTGACTCATCAAATGGCTCTACCATGTAAGGCCCAAGAGACCAATTATAAAATCCTCTCCAGATGGTATCTTTGCCCTGTGGATATCCACCGAATGTCTCCTTTAGTCCCTGACAGATGCTGGCGCCATACTCAACGGGGTACTATGTTACATATTTGGTGGGATTGCCCAGAAATTTGCAGATTTTGGGATAAGATCATTGATTTGTACAATAGAGTGACTGACTCACATTTAAGGAATTCACCTAAAATATCCCTACTATCCATGCTTCCGGGGTCTATAAAGGCTAATAAAAAAGATGTACTTAGGCATTTTCTCACAGCAGCCAGGACAATTATCCCTAGAAAGTGGAAACAATCCACAGCACCATCCATGCGGGAATGGCTCTCGGAACTGGAAAAGATACAATATATGGAACTATTGGTTGCAAAAGATGAGAATAAGCTAGAGAATTACAAGCTGATATGATCTACATGGGATTGGTTTAGGGAGTCACCCCAATTTAAATTGCTTTGGTCATAAGTATTCTGGAATAGAAGGGCATTGCAGAGAGAGGGTACAGTAATGTTCATATGTAGTTTTGAGGATTATACAAGGAACAGGCCAGTCGGGAGCACCCATATACATACCCCTCCCCTACACTTGCACCCAAGATTTCCCAATTGCCCCTAACCGAGGGCCTTAGATGTATACCTAGGACCTTCCTGGATGATTACAGAGAGTAACAGTGGGGCTCCGGGGACTTTTAATCCACCGTAGTTTTGGGCAAACCGCACGTTGGTGAGATTCCTTGGATCCCCGTTTTGCACTATATTTGAATATTGTTGGTTATCTAGGTTATAAGTTTAGATTGCATCATATGTGTTTCCCTATGTCTCCTTGTAACCCCCCCCTTGTCTTTCCCTATCATTATCCCTAACGTATATTAACAAAGGTTTATGTATGAAAAGTGACTCCTGTTTTCTGATATAGTTTTATATACAGGGGCCTTGCCCTCTGTTTATGTTTGTTTGGGTCCCTTTTCTTGTGTTCTTGTAATATTGAAATTCAATAAAAATGATTGAAAAGAAAAGTAATGTATGATCAGACATCGCCTGTAAATAATAAAATTACAGTTATTGTGAATGACTATACAAGGGGCTCTGTTTATAAAACAGAGAATGCGACGTTCCCTCCAATTTTCCCTGTTGAGATTTAATTCCTGCCATTGAAACACATGTACCTGGAAGATTCCCACAAGGGAATTATTGAGGGAATGTGAGATTTCCTGTTTTTTAAATATAGCCAAAAAGTTTTAGCATAGTTGTTGCATAAAAAACAAAATTACAAGCATAATAGATAGCAGGGATTGAAATAAATCTCTTTTGTATGTATGTCCTGCAAAGGTACAGTATTTTGAATCATCTTAAAAGTGTCATTGTGTTGATCAAAGCTTACCAGTTGATTTTACGTGTCCTAGATCTTTTGGTTGGATCACACATGAAACTTAATCTGTTTTGACCTTAGGGCAAAGAACATAACACAAATAGAATCAGATAACTTGTGTTTTGCTTGGCATGAAAAGCATCAATCAAAATTACACATTGCTTACATTATTTTAAATATTATTTCCTTGTATGATAGGTTCTGAAAATGTGAGTTTGATTACATTATTTTAAATATTATTTCCTTGTATGATAAGTTTTGAAAATGTGAGTTTACTAACTGCTAAAACAAAATAAAGCAGATAAAAGGAAGTCAGAAGTCTCCCTGCAGCTCCATGCAACAAGCTGAATTGCACAGTCCTCAAGATATTTCCCTAATTTGAGTAGTGTTATGATTGTAGTAATTTTTTTCCAGAACGCAACACAAAACATTTGGTTACATCAAAAAGATTACCAATGTCGTCATTACCTAATTCTGTCTCATGTACTGTTCATTCTAGAGACTTTCAGTTTGTTGCATTATGACGTAGAAGACTCACTGTTAAGTAATGGTAATGTTTGGCTGTAGGTAGCACTGGCAGGCAGTCAATGACCATGGTTTTGTAGTCAGCACTGCATACTTATATTGGCTTAGTGCATCAAAGTACAGAAGCAAAAGGGTCAATGTGACATGTAAACAACTATCATTACCAAAGTAGACATTTACTTTACGTTTTTTACTTTTTAATATTTTACCTCAATCTGCAGAGAAGGTTGATTTTACTTTTTTTTTTGCAAACTATGTGCTCTAATGAACCTATGAGAACTGTCACTGGTACTGTTTTTAATGTGTCCCTTCCTATTGTCATCCCGATTCTGGTTTCACTACTTCACTTACATTTATCTGCAACCAATATGCAGGATGGGAAATTCTAAATTTTCAGACATAATGGACTGTATGGATCTTTTAGGTCAGTCACTTGTTAGATAGTGAAGTCATGATCAGTTAAGGAGATTTCAATAGTTTCAATGCCACAGATAGAACAAGAAATATTATATCAGCTGAGTTTACAAGTAGCTGATTTATAAAGCTATTTAGTGGCATACCCAGAAAAATTACATCTTAAATCAAATATAAAAAGTCTAAAGGTACCCTAAACCAAAGATGCCCATCATCTATATGTTAAATTTGTTATGCTGAAACACTAGTTCATAAAATGGAAAGACATGTGGGTGTACAATAGATTTTTTTAGATTTGAATGTAATGGTGAAGGGTTGAGAACAGTTGTTTGCCCGTGCCCCAGTTAGGAGATTCACTCTGTTTGTCCTGATCAGCAATGTCCCCAGGAATAAAAGTCAGGGTAACTGTCACTAAACAGGAAGAGGAGAAATCTTCCAATAAAACCCCTGATCCGGTGGCAATAAAAGACAAGCAGTGTTTTTTTTACGCATATCACTGTTCCTGATCTGCCTGATCATGCAAACCTAAAACTCCATGGTATTCTGAGAAAAATTAACAACAAAAACTTCTGGCTATGAGCAATTTTTTTTTTGTAAAATATTTTTTCACATCCAGGGGTATGACAGAAGCATTTTCCCTATGTATTGTAGAGTGCTTCTTATTATGTTGGCACCATATAAATACTGTTTATTATCATTAATAATAAGATTAATAATAAGATTAATATTAATAACACTACATCACAAAAAAAAAATATTGTCTGCTACTTGGTCTAATCTATGTGTCCTATACTAAATCAAGTGCGCTAAATCCAAATCTTTATGCCTAGGACATCAGGATCTTAAGTTAACTACACGAATAGATGCAATTAGCTACATTCTCTCATTTCTTCACTGCTCTGGTATGTAATCGCAACATAACTCCATCATCAGACCACTCACATCGCTACAAAAGCAAATGTCGTTTTCCAGCTTGTAACCTGTGAACGTGACCATCATGAAAGTGTGAAGTTGTTTTACTTTTTTGTAGCGAATTCCACTCCTTTAATCTGGAGGCTAACAGTCCAGACTTTTCTTTTGACAAAGACAGGTCCCTTACTAGATCATCTAAATCCGATCAGCTTAAAAAATGTGGCTTACCCTTTTCAAATTAGGGTTCATAACATTCATTAACATCGACATCATCCGACATGTCACGGTCCGTAACAACAGATATAGGAGGGACTGGCACTGGATTCTCTGCATCATGTGGCACTGGCTTCAGATTCACAATCAGGATAAACGATTTTTGACTTTGTCTTCTTCGAAAACCTAACAATTTTACTTATTCAGAAGTAGCAGTCCGAGTGATGGTCTTTTGGCTCATGCCAAACCATAGGCACAGCAAAAAGCATTTTATTCCTTTTCCCATTTACCCACTGTTAGGCCAATGTAACACACCTGACAGCAGATATGAGGTGCCCACCTTTTATCCTGATCTCCATTTCACATTCAAAGTAATACTTGTAAGCAAATCTCACCCTCTTGGTTTGGTTCTTGCGTTGCTGACACGGGCCATATTTGCCACCCGTAACAACAGATATAGGAGGGACTGGCACTGGATTCTCTGCATCATGTGGCACTGGCTTCAGATTCACAATCAGGATAAACGATTTTTGACTTCGTCTTCTTCGAAAACCTAACAATTTTACTTATTCAGAAGTAGCAGTCCGAGTGATGGTCTTTTGGCTCACGCCAAACCATAGGCATTTTATTCCTTTTCCCATTCACCCACTGTTAGGCCAATGTAACACACCTGACAGCAGATATGAGGTGCCCACCTTTTATCCTGATCTCCATTTCACATCCAAAGTAATACTTGTAAGCAAATCTCACCCTCTTGGTTTGGTTCTTGCGTTGCTCACCCGGGGCATATTTGCCACAAATGTAGCAAAAATTGTCCGGTTTATTAACAGAGCCGCGCCTACTTATCTTTAGCTCAAAACAGACTCACTATGGCCTAGCTGTACTATGCAAAAGGATGTTTTCACCCTAGACAAGCCCTTATATACAATCTATACAATATACAAAATCGTTGTTGTGCATTGTAATGTGCTTTGTTGATATCCCGTTTGTACTGTGATGTTTACCACACTTCTCAGAAAGTTAGAACGTATGCTTCTTTTCAAACACCACTTATCAGTGTTTGTTACAATAAACAAGGAGACAAATACACAACGTCATACTATTCTATTACTGCATAAGACATAACAGCATCATGCGCCCCACACCGTGACATAGCTAGTGATTACCAGCAGATGGCGGTGTAAACACGCCGGAAATATGAGGGGGACGTCTGGGGCGGATGACGTCATCGTGAAAGCTCTCTATTCTCTGTGTTATGCAAGCAGTGGTCGGAGCAGCGCGTTCCTGTGAATGTTATACAAGGCGGAGGCGCGCGGCAGGTAGAGCGCTAGGCGGGGAGTGATGGTCACTGACTGACTGGACATGCTGACACTGCCTCAGGGCTGTGTGTAAGTTATTCAAAGGTAACGTCAACCAAATAACAATAATTAGTGCGGCATCTCATTGTATTGTAAAATAACTATGGTATTCGATAAGAATTCTGTGGATTATGGGCTGTGGACTTTCTTGGGATGTGATAGTATGATGTTGCTGCTCTAGTGGCTAGCATGCAGCCAGTGAAGTCTGAACTGATTACTGCAATGAGTGACCAGCAATGTGATAATAGCAGGGTGAGAGGGACAAGCTCAGAGTCAGCATGGTGCATGGACTTCTCATAGGGTCCAGCCTGCTATACACTAAAAAATCACACTTACCTTCAATCCCGCAGATCAGTCTGTCCGTCCCGATGTTTCTTCTGTTGGGTCCCGCGTCGTCCCGATACCTGTCTTGGGCCCAGGGCAGAGGCAGGGCCAGGCGCCGACATCTTTTCCCCTCTTCTGCGTTCTTCCCCCTACATCACCTGATCTGGCACTGCGCAGGCATGAGATCAGCCATTTTATTTGTGCTGATGAACGGGCTTCTTCTGCGCATGTCTGAGATGCCTGGGCATGTGCAGAAGGAGCAGCCAAAGCCTCCCCGGATGTGTGACGTAGGTATCCCGGTATCCTCTGCGCTCCCATTCATTCTAGATTGCCTAGGCCAGGGGTCAGCAACCTTTACTATCAAAAGAGCCATTTTGCCTCCTCTTCCACTAAAGAAAAATAGTCTGGAGCCGCAAAACATAACACAGTTTATAAACTTTTAAAAGTTTTAATATTTTTTTAATTTTACCTGTTACAACAAGTGTGCATGTGTAGGCCTACTTTGAAATAAATTAAACACTGAACTATGCCCCTAGAAGCCTCCAGCTTCTAACGTATCATCCTGTTACATTAGAAGCTGGAGGCTTCTAACGTAACAGGGTAGATTTTTTTGATGGGCAGAGTTCTTTATTTTCTGACGATGCCTTAGCGATGAAATTTTAAGGGGTGTTAGCCACAGGTGTCCCTCATTTGCAGCTTTAATTTTGTTCACCTGTACCCCCCAATCTTGAGTAACTGAGGTTCAGGTGCTAGAAGCCTCCAGCAATGTGTAACAGGGTAGATTATTTTGATGGGCAGAGTTCTTTATTTTCTGACGATGCCTTAGCGATTCAATTGTAGGTGGTGTTAGCCATAAGTGTCCCCCACTTGCACCTCTATTTTGGTCACCTGTACCGCCTCCCCCCCGTTCCAGAGAAATTGGGGTTCAGATGCTAGATGCTTCCAGCAATGTGTAACAGGGTAGATTTTTTTGATAGGCAGAGTTTTTATGAATTTTTAGGAGGTGTTAGCCACAGGTGTCCCGTACTTGCACCTCAGATTTTTTTCACCTGTACCCCCGTTTCCAGATAAATTGGGGTTTAGGTCCTAGAAGCCTCCAACAATGTGTAACAGGGTAGGGGTTTTTTGATGGGTGGAGCTTTTAGAAGGTGTTAGCCACAGGTGTCCCCTACTTGCACCTCTAATTTTGTTCACCTGTACCCCCTTCTTGTTCCAGAGAAATTGGGGTTCAGGTGCCTCCAGCAATGTGTAACGGTGGATTTTTTTGATGGGCAGAGTTCTTTATGTTCTGATGATAGCCTAACAATTAAATTTTAGGGGGTGTTAGGCACAGGTGTCCCCCACTTGCACCTATATTTTTGGTTTTGTACATCTCCCCATTCCAGAGGAATTGGGGTTCAAAGGAGGGGGATGTCATTGTACACACTCATTTGTACACGCCCCGTGGTAGATTTATTTCACTGGTAGATTTTTTTCATTAGAACACCGGATAGGGAATCCCCCTCCTCCGCAGTGTCTTGGGAGGAAGGGGATCCCCCATCAGAGATCTCCCCGCAGCAGCCGAAGGGAGCCACAACAAGGAGGCTGAAGAGCCGCAAGTTGCAGACCCCTGGCCTAGGCGATCAAGAATTAGAGGGCGGTGCTGCACACTTTTTTTTTTTTTGGTGATGCACTTAAAAAAAAAAAAAAACAACGTTTTTACTTTAAATAAATGGGTTGTGTACCCTTCTATGTAAAGTAAAAATTCTGAGTTTAGAGACGCTTCAACCCTAGTGGGCCAGCATTAGAGCCAGACAAGGAGCTAATAATCAAATAAAATCGCCCCTTGTGATATCATGTAATTGTTCAATAATTCATCTATATTATGAGTAGTATCAGTTTTATCACTGTACACATACACATCATAACATAAAAACCTGCCTATACATTTGCCTGATAATGCTTTGTCTAATTACTTACTGACGTCCTGGAAATAATGCCTGGTGTATGGCTGGATGTTTGCAGACTCATCAGATAAGCAAAGAGACACTGGAATTATCTTAACCTCAAGCAGAACTTTTGACTCCTCTGTCCCTATTCCAGTGCGGGCGCCGCCATTTTCTTCCTTCTTTGTGATCTTCAGCTGTCCTTATTGTCCGGGAATGGATGACAGAACTGCACAGGTGTGTGGGAAATCATTCAGTTCTGGCACAGGGGAAGCCGGGATGTTCCAGGTATTCTTCAGCTCAGCAGATTTTGACAGCAGAGATGGTGATCAGCGAGGTAAGAAGCAGAAGGGACATCACTGGATTCCAAATTTTTTGCAAGTATCTGGCATTGCTATTACTGACCTCTGCTACCAGGGCTCATTCACACCAGCATCCAAGTAGGCTTCACATTTTAGTTCTTCCTGAAGAGGATGATCCTGAGTTACCAGTGCCTAAAGTTTCATACAGCTGTTCTGGATACTGGTCGGAGTGCTAACCTTTGGGCCATTGTGGCCCAGAATTTTTTAACATGCTTTTCTTTGCTGGTAGTTGGGGGGGTGGGGGAGCTATTGCACAAAGGGGGTCTCTCAGAGAACGATACTATTACATTTGAAGTCAGGTTTCAGCTTAGATCCCTTCGGGGCGTTACTGAATTTGGGTTCCATGATGTCTTAGAGTCATTTTTTGTCCCAGTGCAGGGGAAGCACCAGGTGCTGGCATTTTCTTTTTTTCTCTGGCTACGTCACCAATCTCTCACTGTGTAGGCACAAAACTGGGTGACGTAGCCTGCCTGAAAAAAATGGATTGTCAATGTCACTGCTCATCATGTGAGATTGGAATATATTTTTTCCATCACAGGAAAAAGGCACATTTTTGTGCTATCACTCAAAGGGAGCCTCACAGAGGAAATTACTATTGCAAAGGAAAACTTCAGTAACCAGTTTCAGCGCGGATCCCTCTGGAGCTTTCTTCAATTGAGTCCTGCACCGTCCTCGAATCCTCCTTTGTGCTGACGCCTTTTTTCTTCTTCTTCTTCTGATGTCACCCGATCTCGCACTGCACAGGCATGAGATAGGGTAACATAGACTGCTGTAAATTGGGGGGTGGGGGAAGAGCGCCAATCTGACTGTGCAAGCATGAGACTGACATTTTTTTTCCATTGCAGAAAGGCGAAAGAGGTCCTAATTTGGTTTTCAAAATGGGTGGTGGGGTTGCACAGAGGGAGTCTCACACAGGAAGATACAATTGCATAGGAAAAACTCAGTAACCAGTCAGGTTTTATTTTATTTTTTTCTCAGATAAGCCTTTTCTGCCAAACTGCTCCTAAGGTACCTGAATCTGCTTCGTCCCTTGACAACAGCAAGAATTATGTCTCAAAAGGGAAAAACATCAAAAAGCAAGAAAGATGAGTCTGGGAGTGAAAAGCCTGATGGTAGCCAGAAAAATACTAAGATGTTGGAGCCCAAACCTAAGGCATCTACTACAGCTAAGAGTCCAGGGAAAAGAAAAGCAGAGGAATCTTCTACAAACAAATCCAAGGCAATATCTGAAGCAAGTAGTAGTGAAAACTCAGACATTGATGCCAAGAAGAAAAAGAAAAAGGATGATACTGAAGGTGGAAGTCTTTTTGATACAATAAAGAAGTCTCGTTTGGCTACTGCTGCCTCTGTTTCAGACTTTAAATTTAACAAGAAGAGGGTGCGGCTGATGACTGCTGAAGAAAACCTGAAAGATGATGCAGAGGGCATAGTCTATTGGATGTCAAGAGATCAGAGAGTTGAAGGTACTTATTCTGCTTAGTGGATGTATTTTTGTTATAAGACATACAGAATGGTTCTTCATAATAAATTAGTTTCCTTTAGCTACCTTTAGCTAGTTTGGTAAATCTAACATAGACCAGGCAATTTATTTTCAGCAGCCAACTAGAATACGTGAACATGAATAATTGGTATGGGCATGTTGAGGAGAATTTCTGAATCCTAATTTCATTCCTGTGTTGGGCTAGGTACACACATGCAATAATTGTTGTTGGAAAGGATCTTTCATAATCGTTTCCAACGTCAAAGACTGCATGATGCATGAATGAGCAATGCTGTATGGAGAGGGGAGGGGGGAGAATGACACCCTGCTGCGCTCTCTCCCCTTCACTTTCATTAGGATCGTTCGGCGATCATAGTTTGTGAAACCGCCAATGACCGAACGGCGGACAAAGAGCAATGTACACAAGTCAGGCTTGCGCCTAATAGCAACCCTGAGGCGATTTCATCTAGGTGTGTACTTAGCCTTAGATTTTTGTATGGCTCAGATCCATAATGAATCATGATTGCTATATATAATTGAACATATGCTAACCATGCAGGGCAATGTGTCAGTGTATTTTCATTCCCTAACCCCCCATGCTTGCCCTGTTTATATACAAAGTAATAGCTACATAACAATTGCATGTATCTTTTTATAGGAGGCATGTAAATATTTGTATCTCTTTTAGATAACTGGGCCTTTCTATATGCTCAGCGCCTGGCTGTGAAGCAGAAACTGCCATTACATGTTGTTTTCTGCTTGGTACCAAAGTTCCTGGATGCCACTATACGGCATTATGGTTTCATGCTGAAGGGTCTGAAAGAAGTTGCTGAGGTACATTTTAGGAGGTAAAATACTAAATGCAACTGTTTAGGTAAAGTAACTTTACCAGTAATCTGACCATTTCTCTAATCCAGGACTGTAAGGAATTAAACATTCCTTTCCATTTGCTCATCGGATATGCTAAGGATGTTCTCCCAGAGTTTGTGAAGGAGCACAGCATTGGTGGAGTAGTGACGGACTTTGCTCCACTCCGTGTCCCAATACAGTGGGTAAAGGATGTCTCTGAGCGCTTACCAAAGGATGTACCACTAGTTCAGGTATAAAGTTTTTAGCTCTACCTCTAAATTTTATGGAAATTAATGGTAAATTCCTAAAGTAAGTCCATTAACAAATTAAAGTTAGAGACCTAAAACAATTTGTTGTCCAGACTGATAACAAAACACCTATTAATGTAGGTATTTATTCATATAAAATTGTAAAATATATAATGACTTTTTATTCTATAGTAATGTTATGTTGGCCTTTCTCTGTAACAGATCTCATTAGGAGCTACGCAAAACAAACATATCCAGGGCAATCAGAATCATGGTAATTAGGTTCATTTACACAACAAAGAGAGTGGACACTCTGGTCAAGAGAGATTTTTCTATGCATGGTCCTAAACTATGAGTTTCCAGGGTCTTCTAGTAAATTCCCTTGAAGCATGACCAGTAGTCGGGGGTAGATTGGCAGAAATGCAATTTTTTGACAGATAAAAATTGCACAGTTTTAAGCACAATGACCACAGACCACCAATATCTTACTAAATTGGTGGCTTGTTGTATTGAATTGTCAATCTAACTGCTGGCTGACAACTTGAAACTTGATTTGTATTGTTACTGTGTAGTCTTCTAGCTAAGGGGATTTTGTAGCACAGAACAAACTTTAATTTGGTTTTATTTACAGGTGGATGCTCATAATATTGTGCCCTGCTGGCTTGCCTCCATTAAACAGGAGTATGGAGCTCGAACAATCCGCAAAAAAATACACGATCAGCTTTCTCAGTTCCTCACTGAATTCCCTCCAGTCATCAAGCATCCATATAATTCCACGTTTAAGGCAGAGGTTAATATTTTGATTAAATTTCTTTAATATTAACTGTGTAATACCACTTTGTGCTTTTTAAACAGTTAGAAAAACTGATCTGCACTTTTTTCTATTGTTCAGCCCATTGATTGGGAAGAGTGCTTTTCCAGTCTGGAAGTGGATCGCACAGTTAAGGAAGTCGAATGGGCGAAACCTGGATGCAAGGCAGGAATAGATATGCTCCAATCGTTTCTAACACAACGTCTTAGGGCTTTCAACTCTGACCGCAACAACCCAAATCAACAGGCGCTTAGTAATCTATCACCTTGGTTTCACTTTGGTAAGTCATTACTACATCCATCATATCACCCACTTCTCATTCATATTCCTGTTGTTTTTAGAAGCAGAAAGCATGATTACTCAAGGACTTAAAATTATGGAATCAACTGAATCAGCAATATAGCCAGATAATTCACATTTTAGGAAAGGTCTCCATAGTTCTTTTGACACGTTTTTGTTATAGATATTTTTGTTTGCCAGGTACTCTATGCTTGAAAGTAACACCTCTCCTGTTCTGTCTCAGGCCAGCTGTCCGTGCAGAGAGCAATTTTGGAGGTACAGAAGTATCGCAGCAAGTGCAAAGACTCTGTGGACAGTTTTGTGGAGGAAGCTGTAGTGAGGAGAGAACTAGCTGATAATTTCTGTTATTACAACAAGAATTATGACAAAGTGGAAGGTAAATAATTGCAAATACACTCATGAACACATTGGTAATTTGATGGCTTTCTTATTTTTATTACATTAACACATTTTTTTGGCTCAATAAGGTGCTTATGACTGGGCAAAGAACACTCTAAAAGATCATGAAAAAGACAAAAGGACGCATATATACAGCCTGGAAAAACTGGAAAATGGAAAGACTCATGATCCGCTGTGGAATGCAGCACAGGTATTGATTGTTGAGTTGAACACAGCTTTTATGTGCTAAAAACTTTGAGTATTTGAGTTTTAAAATTACAAGATGACCTAACTCAAAATATGGAGGACCAACCATTTTTTGCATCATACAGGATAACTGTACTGACCCTAAAAGGTCAGTGCATGCAGCTAGCCAAAGCAGTCAGTTTAAGGTGCATAAAAGTAAAATTACATGCTGACTTTAGTATTGGCTTGTACTATAAGCCTATGTTTGATTGGAATCATTGTTTTCTTGTTTTAACCTTTACTCTTAGGCTAGGTACACGTGCAATTGTTCTCATCCCATAATCGTTTGTGTGTACTGCGCTCGGCGTCCATCGTCTGAACGACTGTCCTGGTGGATCCATGGACGACGAACGATCGTAATGCAAGTGACGGGAGAGAGAGCGCAGTGGGGTGCCGCTTCATCGTTGTCCCCCTCCTCTCTCCATAGAGCAGAATGGTGCTGTATGTACAGCACTCGTTCATGCATCGTGCAGTCGTTAGTCGTTGGAAAGGATTGTGAAAGATCCTTTCCAACCACAATGCTTGCACGTGTGTACATAGCCTTAGATGAGCCCCAGCTACATGTTAGGTGCAATCTGTTGTGTTTTAGTATTTAAAAAAATAAATTGTCTTATGTGTTTAATAATTTATTTCTATTAACACAGTTACAAATGGTTCATGAAGGAAAGATGCATGGCTTCCTTCGTATGTACTGGGCTAAGAAAATCCTTGAGTGGACAAATTCTCCAGAAGAGGCTCTTAAATTTGCCATTTATCTCAATGATCGGTATGAACTCGATGGACGGGACCCTAATGGATATGTAGGTAAGAATATACTATGCCAGAAACAACCCAAACGCATTCTAGAAATGCATCCTGTTTTAAAACTATTGATCTAACGTGTTATTAGCTATCTAAAATGTACAGTTTAGTGAGCTTTTCAGAATGAGGTTGCTAAAAGCTGTGATCAAATTTTATGATTTCTCACATTTCACAGTAAAATATTTTTCTGCAGGCTGTATGTGGTCCATCTGTGGAATCCATGATCAGGGCTGGGCTGAGAGGGCTGTTTTTGGCAAAATCCGATACATGAACTATCAAGGATGCAAGAGGAAATTTGATGTAGCTCAGTTTGAACGTCGCTATCATCCAAAGAACTTTGCTTAATTGTAATGCCCTAAATGTTGTAGCGTATCATCAATGTATGATGATCTGATCATACTCAGAAAACTGGCTGGTGATGATTGTTCTCTGTAATATTGGATGATGCTGAGGAGCTCACCACCTTCTTCCATATACAGTACTGTACATGTTCCTGGGAGTTTCCTATTTATTTTCACAAATTATATACCTGAAAAAAACTCGAACTACGTTTCTTGCGCAAAGCGTGAGAAATGTCACAGTGCCTTACCTGGTAATGTTAAAATTGTAATTTGCAATAATTAGGATCAGGAACATGTACAGCTTAGGACTCTTTTCTGTTCAGGTTTAAAAACATTTGTATATAAATCTGTTTACAAGTTGTCTGTTACAGTGTATAATAAGTAACTGTTGTTTGTACTTCTTTTCTACTTTATATTGTGAGATGGTTTTGTTACAAAGCTTTTTTCATTAAAATAATAAAGCAGTGGCTTGTGTTTTGATTTATTTGCATCTGCACAGGACCTTACTGTAATATAGACTGGCCCCTTCTCTTTATCATTTTGCAGGGTGAATTACTGAATAATATCTGGAAGTGAGAAGGCATTTGGTGCACTTAAAGTGGGATGTTACAGAATGAATGCACTTTAAGATAAGATAACGTGCAGTTATAAAGTTTGCTCCTTTATAACAATTAACCCCCAATTTCCCCTTCCACAGATACATACATACATACATACATACATACATACATACCAAGATCTGATGGTCTAATGTTCCTTTTTTGTTTAACGTACATCTCCACAATAGTCATGCCTCCACATTACAGCCTTAAAAAAATGTCCATGCTCACTTTGGGACAACGCCCCATACAAATCTCCGGGGCTGTAATGTGCACACATGTCTAATATGTTGGTGGGTGTAAATAATCAAAGTGATGACTGGCAGATCTCAGAAGGTCAGAGGGGTTGGGATAATTTAAGTCCAGTTCTTTTATTGTTCAAACAACAAATATAATTGAGTGGTCTGCTAATGCTATTTAGGAAACCTTTCAGTCTACAAATCTGCATAAATACATTTTTTGAGGTGTCACAATATCCCGACAAAGTAAAAAAAAAAAGATCTTGAGGTACAGGTAAGTGACTTTGCAGCAGGGGGCCGAATCAAACATCTGTGACATCAACAACTACAAAGGCACCATAACTTACATGATTGCGTCATCATGAACCTAGCATTCTAGTCCATAAATTGAATGGTAATCCTGGATAATTACTAAACAAAAATGTTTTCACTGTTCTAATGAGAAAAGATGGTAAAAGAAAAGAGACCTGTGATCTCTGAAATGTAAAAAAACCTGATACTTTTGAGATTCAAAACTTAGACAAGACGCCTTCCCTCAAGCAAATTCAATATAGACTTGTATAGACACACCCCTATTTAATGCTAAGAAAAAAAAAACGTAACTTTGGCGTTTACATACCACACATTAATTACCATACTCGACATGACATATAATAGTGTGGCTATGGCTGCAGTGGACATACAGATTGGTTCAGGTAAACAATCCTGTCTCTGTATTGCTGTGCCAAATTCAGGGGGATGGGGGCAGATTCCTTTCCATTTTCCAAGAAAAGTTATTGGAATATATGTGAGCCGCTCCTCTTTATGTATGAAAAACAGGTTAGAAGGAGAAAAGAGTTCAGCTTAGCCAATCACCACCCCATGATTCTACAATGGGGAATGATCTTTTGTGATGTAACACTATTGTACTAATGTATGACACTAGACTGGCAAACTGCGTTTTAAAAGAACACACAACTTAAAACAAGAGCCTGAAACCCCTCTCTTTTCTCCCTCTAACCTGTTTTTATCTGTTTATGCAAAATAATAGGCTACTCCCTACATCAGCTTACCAAACCACAGGCAGCCAGCCACTCTTAGGCTCAGAGTTTACTGCTCCCAATTGCTTCAGGCTAAATCACAACATTTTGCCAATGCTTATTGCAAAGCTTTTGCAAAGGCTTATACTGACATTTTGGCGTATTTTAAATGTTCCTGTTTAAGCTTTATTTAAACAGGAAGTTGAGCTGGTGACTGTAAAGAAAATTGTATTACTGCTTTTCCTGTACTCTTTCCCAGGATGTTTGTTGGCAGACATCTGATGACCCACTTATTAAAGGGAGTTTCCAGATATCAAAGAAGCCCAGACCCCATATACACCAACCCCTGGCCTCCAAATGCACTTGACTGCCTTTTCAACCACATATGGGCTATCAAATCACCTGGCTGCCCTTGGAGCAAAACTAGGATATCTGACTTTAAATAATGACAAAACCCTCTATTAAAATCAGTGTCAGATTTGTATTACACCCCTGGTCACCTAGGACCTCTGTGCTTAACACTGGGGGACACTTTGCAGACATCAAAAACCTCTGGAAACAGCTCTAATAAAAGCTTAAAAACTTCTGTCCAGACCTTTTTATACAGTTGTAATCTCTTTACATTGAGGTCTGCAGAGGCAGCATTTGGATCACAATAATGCTGCCATCTCCTGTATGAACGCTCATTCATTCCAATCTTATCTATTTTTTGCAGACGTTTTTGTTTTTTTACGCTACAAAACTTCTGATTTTTACCTAAAAAAGGTCTAAACAGAAGTTTTTAAAATTTTATTTTTGTTCAGAGGTTTTTCACACCTGCAAGGTGCCCCCAGTGCTCTGGACAGAAGTCCTAGGTGACAACACCTTTGCACTATAGAGTAACAATGGAACTTAGAAGGAGATAGAAGAATTGCATCAATAAAAGGTAGTGGGAGGGGGTCTTGATTTTTTTGGAGGGTTTAGTTCTGGTGTGGTAGCAAGGAGTAAGTAGTAAGGGCAGCCAGGTGCTTTGGTAGTTCAGATGGGGATCAAAAGGCAGCCAGGTGAATTGCTAGCCGAGATATGGTTAGAAAAGCAGCCAAGTGCATTGGAAGCCCACATGTGATTGGAAAGTTTACCAGGTGCAATTGTAGCCCACATTTGGTCAGAATGGCAGACAGGTGCATTGGTAAGCCATATGAGGACCAAAGGGCAGCCAGGTGCATTAGTGACCCACATGGGGTTTGAAGGTAGCCAGTTGCATTTGCAGACCAGGGGTTGATGTATTAGGGGTCTAGGGCTTATTTGACATCTGTGTAATTCTTGATAAAGCTTGTGCAGGTGTTTTAGCCTGAAATCATCCCCAGATCCTTAGCTTTGTAGAGTAGGATGCTGGGAGCAGTAAATGCTGCATTTTTTAAAGTAGGTGTAAATATTGCCTTATTGTATGCCCAGAGCTGCTTCTGGATGCCCACTCCGCACAACTGGGCTTCTAGGACTGCATTTGCAAAAGCTTGCACAGACGTTTCTAGGTGTTTGCAAGTCTATGGAGATTGGATGGCCAGAGAATCCTAGAAGCTGCATGACTTTATTCCCTGAAAATGCTAATTGCCAGCCTGCTGCTTATGTACTACCTTGATTTACTCATTTAGGATAAGTATGCAGATTACCTCTCAGTATTTCACTGGCTGTGTACTTAAAGTTACTATTAGTTGTGATTTGTATGGCAAGCTCCCCTTTAGAGTTTCATTACATCAATAAACTCATATTTTTTAGCATTAAGGTAATACTTAGTGGTATAAACTGACCTGCAAGCAGTTAGGGCTCTATTTATAGAACAGGGAATCCGACATTGCCTATCGGAAGTTGATTTTTGCCATTGAAACACATGCACAGGGAATGTTTGAGGGAATGTCTGATTCTGTTTAAAAAAATGAAAACCCATCTCCCAGCTGTACAATAATCCTAGACACTGAGTTATTGAAATGTAATAAATGACAAACTGCAGTTAGCCAAAGCAATTAATCAGAATACTATCTCAAACACTTTATACTCTTACACTGCCTCAGTAAGCATTTTTTACTCTGAGAGCTGAGAGGTGCAAACTGCTCATTGCTCAAGTAACCTTCAACAACCTCTGGAGGAGCCCTGGTTTAGAGAGTAAGGTTCAGACCTAGAGTAAAAACAAATGCATGTGTTACCTTTCCTGGACACCTACTATGCACAGCTAGGCATCCAGGATCAGTTAGTCTGTACTAGCCATTTTACCTGTTTTTTAAAACAGTTTCCACTCCAATCTATGGAGGCAGCAGAGGTGGCAAATTTCTCGATTGCTGCATTAAATGTCCATTAAACCAAAGGTCGCCAACCGGTGGTCCGCGGCTCTGGCCGTGAGCCCCCGAGTGGGGTCAGAAGGATTGCAGTTTCAGGGAAGTGGGTGGGTTGTGTCTCTAGACAAAACCTGCCCACTCCCCCCAACACAGGCTCAGGCCTGCAATGGGAGAGTGTGCGGGTTCTGGCATCATCACATCACTATGGGGGGAAAGTTTCTTTGAGTGACACCTGGTTTCCCACACATGCGTGCCCCATGAGCCTATAAATTTAGTGGTCCATGGGTCTGAAAAGGTTGGCAACCACTGCATTAAACCACATGGAACTGGTGCCACTTCCTGTCAAATGAATGATAATGAACGGATCAATTTGGTTCAATGTTAACTCCGGGCCAGAAGAAGCCCTTAAAGTCAGATTCTCATTACAGGACATGTGTAAAATATATGGACCCCTCATGAGGTTTCTATTGTGGCGATTCATTGATCGAGTAGCTTCAATACTGTGAAAACCATGGAAAGGTAAGAAAACTTCATGCAATGACATAAAACACGGGTTATCACTCTATATGTATTGTTTTTAAATAAAGGACGTCTGATTTTTTTTCTCCTCTCTATACGGGTTTGTGTATTGGCTTAAAACATGTCCTAAGTTATCATACCTCATACATTGCTACTGATACACAAGTCTGCTTTGTCCCCCTGTGTATAGTTTGTTTCCTAACATTTTGTCCCCCCTCTACATTTATAGCTGAACAAATCATTCCATAATAAAATAAGTTCTTCTGAGAATTATACATTTTATTAAGGACGGATTTACAGTTGCAGTTAAAGTACCTGTGCAACAGACATGGAAGCATCAGAATACAATAGAACAATTAGTATTTACAGAGTGATCAGCACACATATACAATGAACACATTATGTCACCACTAATGAACAGATTTATTTAGCTGGAGCAAGAAGCAACATTGTATGGAATAAATAATATGTAGATGGAGTGTGCATTCTATAAATGTACATATAACATTACTGTGTTTTACTTACAAAAACCTAGCAAGTTAAAAACATTTTGTAGGAACAGAGCAATAAACTATTTTTACAGATATACCTAGGAGAATTCACATAGCATAGTGGTCCAGAATATTACCTGTACATTGAATTCAACTTGAATGTGCAAAGTATTTACAAAGGTTTATTGAAGCACTACCCACTAATATCTATTTAAAGTGTATCCAAGCCCAAAAAACAAAAATGTAATGGTTTGCAGCTCAATAGTCTTTAGTTTCTGCATTAGCTTTCTTTTTTTCAAGCCATAACCAATTTCAGAAAGTTAAAATAAAAATAAAAATCTGCTGTGTCATCGCTTCCTGCACTGAAAAGTAAGCATATGTATTGTGTAGACTATTAATCCAGCCTCTGTGACAGCCAAGACTGCCGTCATACACTGGGGGAAAATGCAATAGATTTTAACACCAAGGGGTGTATATAGAAAATTGTTCCTCCAGCTAAATTTTCTGAAATTTATGGTTGTATTTTTCTACAGGTCTCCTATTAAAACAATAACTTATTCTGCCGCCTAGTGGCCAATTGTCAAAGAGGAAATAATTTATAAATCAAGTTCCAAATTTTATTTTATTTTTTGGATATTGTTAATGTGTTAAACCGTTTTCATTGGGTTGTTGCTTGCAGGGAGATATGTAAAATGTACAACATTCATGATATATTTAAATGCAATTGCTACTCAGAATGGGTATGGGATGGATAATAAAGAGTCTATCCAATTATTGATGTGAAAAACAACCAAGTCCCATTATTGATGTAATCTTTGTACAGAATTATGAAGAAAAAAATTTGATCAATTTAACATATAAAAATACATGCATTTGAGCAGCAAGCTACCCTAAAGGTAGAAGATGGTCAACCAATATGGCTGGACTGGGCAATGATCTCATGTCCAGATGACATTGCTGGTCTCATCACTTGGCATAACACTTTTTCTACCACCAAATGCTGTCTGTATAGCTTATTGACTAAAGTCTTAATCATCTGTGTGCACAGAAATAATGAATGAAGGTTCAATGCACATCACAGCATTCTACATACAAAAGCAATACCTGACAATGGAAGATTCATATATTTATGGAATATAGAAAATATTCCTTGGCAGACTATAATTTCTGAGACCTGTTATCCATACTGATGATCATTTGACATACAGGTCAGCTAAAGTCTAAAGATTTACTGTGTAAACTACCTGAAATATAGATAATTCCATAACCATGTGAATGCAACCAGCCTTTAGGCTGAACCTAGATCTTAAAATTACGTATCTAGAAAAATACAACCCTTGGTAGAAACGTCACAACTGCCTAGTGCACCAATACTCTTCTGATCTCATTCACGTTGTTGTTCTGTCAATAGGTGAATAATTCAATATACCAGTTAGGAAAGGAAACTTCTTTCCATGGGAGTGAACAGGGCAATGGTTAATGTCAGGATCACACAGGAAGATATTTTTCCTGACATGAAAACAGACCGCTATTTTACTCTTTACGGATGCTGCTATTTACTAGTCAACAGCAAGTTTAGATTTGGTGCCATCTTTTAAAAATGAATCTGTTGTAGCTGGTGAATTTAATTAAAATTAGTTTTATACATATAATAAACAGCAGTCTTGTCTTATGAATGTATTGCTATACAATGAAGACATTAAAAAAAACAAAAAACAAAAAGACAAAGAATAAAGATTATGACGACTCTGCATTAGCACCTTCACACCAAGACGAATCAGTCCAGTGTAATTGCAGAGAGGTAATGCATAACCGGCACAGAAGAGTGTCCATGAGCTGCCAAACAGAACATGTGAAGGACACCCACCAATGCTTTTTTACATTCCACTAGTAGCTCATTTACATATACTCTTAGCTCCAGCTAAATAAATCACATAACTGAAAATTAAAAAGTGCCCCTACATAAATAACATGAGTACACAATAACAATGTTCAACACTTTGGATTGGACAAATCAATACTGTGTTCGGGTATACAATCAATTAGTACATTAGTGCAATACGAGTGGAGACTGTCGGCTGCCCCAGGGGCCACATAGTCTGTCAGTTGGTTATATTTTTTTTAGCTCATCCAACAAGATTGTAAAAGAAAGTAAGGTCAGACCTTATTCTAGATCCATATTCCAGTCATTGAATTTTTGTTGCAGTAAGGTTAATCAAAGACCTATGCAAATTTTGGCTGTAATTGTGCTAAATGCTACATGATAGAAAAGTAAACTACACAGAAAAAACTTTTGTAACCAAGAGCAGGACACAAGAGTCACAAAGTAAAGCCTACAGGGTTATTTTTTTACCAAGTTGGGCTCCTTTGCACTGGAAACTACTGATATTTCAGCTTTATGTGTCCATTGTAGGAACTGGTTGCCTTTTTTGCAACTGCTCATTAAAGGAGACACTTGATTTACACTTCTTTGTTTGCTGGGGACAGTAATGTAAACCAAATGCAAACTGTACTCATTCCTAACAAGCTGAGCCCACAAACAATGCAAATCATAATGTGTCCTTTTTTACAGAAATCACTTGTGAACAACGGTGGAGCAACAGGACACATAAGCCAAACACCGAGGGTCTGTGCTCCATTCCAAAAACTTTATGAGTATGTACTCAATGTCTTATTCTTGAAATACATGAAGTGTAAGGTCCTGACTATAATGAGTTTCAAATATGCGTTATTTGCCAAGAAAAATATCCAGTTCTAGCGGTTACCAGAAAAGGTATTTTTTTTTTGGTTGAAGTGAAATGGTATCAGAACCCCAAGCTGCTATGGATTATGGCATTCAATACTGGTCCTGGAAATAAAAGGTGCAGTCAGGTCTTCTGCCTCGTGAAATGGTATCAGAACCCCAAGCTGCTCTGGATTATGGCATTCAATACTGGTCCTGGAAATAAAAGGTGCAGTCAGGTCTTCTGCCTCGTTTCTCCTCACTAATCAGGACAGTCAGTCTTTTTTTCTTCCTCCTCTTCAGGTTCAGAGTTGTAGGATTCAAGGCTTTGTCTAGCCATTTGATCCCTCCTTGCCCGTAAGCGTTCACACTTTGGGCAGTGATTGGAGCAGAAGCAGCCTTTGTGATAGCAGGCTTTACATTCTGTTGGTGTGAAAGAAAAAATTAGGTTAAGACATACATTGCCCAACTCATTGCTCATACAATAAAGTTCAGAATAATAATGTTAGAAAAAAAAAATATATAAAAATGATTTATAATATATACACACACACACACACACACACACACACACACACACACACACACATTTGTCTGCACTCCTCTCAATGCCCATTTTTACTGCTTGATCCGATTAGAGAGACAAGCAACTCCTGACAATGAAAGCCAAGCCGAACCCAGGCATAGTGTTGACTTTCCTACAAACCTATTACGGTTACCCATTAGGTTTTGTGGGACTACATATGAGAGTAAAAAACACTAAGCAAAAGTGCAAAATGAAATGATTCTGCACGTCCCCGTTTCCCCAATCACATTCAGAAAAATGCTATTATTACAATAAAAAACACCGTATGCGTATGTATTCTTCTGATGACCAAAGTCTGATAAATGAAGTGAAACTTCCTGAGGAGCTTACCTTCACATCTCCGACATTTCGACAACTCAAAAGGAAATATGACCTCATCACTTTGACAGAACTCACAAATGAAGCCTTTGGCTTGGCACAACTACAAGACAAGAATAAAAAAATCCATTAAAGCAAAACACAAATAAAACTAAAACTTTAGTCAAATCGATTGCAACAGGTAATGTCAACACTGATAAATTAATCCATGCTGTTCTTCCAGCCTGCATCCGTCACGTAGCAGCAATGACTTCCTTCATTATCTTTGCTACTAAAAATCAGTGTTTGGGACACTGTACGATTTTAATCTATAAGTCAATGGACAAAAAAACGGAATTTTGAAGCTCTCAGCTTTCCTCTCTTCAAAAACCATTCTTCTGCATTGAATACTGTATGGATTGTAGTCCAGGTTTGCAAAAAAGTAAAGGCTTTAGAAAGTGAAACCTTTGTACATATATAATCTTTTTTTGTTTCCAACACAACTTTTTTTTTTTTGAAGATCTAAAAGGCACACTAGCACGAAAGTAACTAAAAGGTACAACTGAATCAAATCATAAATTTACTGAATGAATGTCAAGAGGAAGGTTGAAGGAGTAACAGTTTACATTTTGGGTCCCTCTCTATATGTTAGAATTATTAGGTATAAACCTATAAAAGAACAGGAAAGAAAAGTATGAACAATGATTATTATTAAAGCTGTAAATACCACAAATGGTGAAACTTTAACACTGACGAATGGCACTCTTCAGTCCATTCTGAATAAATAGGCAACCAAATGTAAAGTGATAGATAGAAAAAAAACTATGCAGCTAACGAAAAGTGCTTTAGGAACTATTGTAGTTTCTCACCATGCATTTATCCACATGTAAGGTTCCAAGTCTCACTAACTCTTTCAATCGTGGTACCAAATCTCCTTTTTTAATAGCAGTGAGATCATTCAAAGAAAAGAGATGAAGATCTTCAGTAAGGTGTCCAGGTACACTGTCATATAATTCAAGTATGCTAAAGAAAAGTAAAGAAAATATGAAAGTGAAACTTGTGAAGCTTAAGTAGTTGTCCAAAGTACAAACAGAACTATACACCATATATATATATAAATAAAAGAAAAGCTTACTTTTTAGCCAATCTGCAAGTTCTGAACATGTTCTTCAGATGTACCAGCTGTATTCTTATTAACTGTAAGGTAAATATATATGGGCACCATAATAATTAGTACTATTGTAAGTAACGTTTCTAAACCATATTATCTGCAGGTTTGAAAGGATGCCTACCCGGACTTGCTCCAGGCCTTTCACTTTGCGGTACATGGCACTGTTGATGTCATGGAGGTTAAAAAGAGGATCACTCCAAATCTTGGTGAGAAGGTCCTTAGAAAAGTTACTGACGTAATATTTGCCAAAATCCCATTTCCTCAGAATGCGACCTGGGATGACAGACTGGGCATTTTCATGACAGCACTGGCAAAAATACTTCCCCAAGTATTCACAGTAGCGAAGCCTTTTAATGTAGTCTACACATAAAAGAAAAATGTAATATTAAATCTTTAAGCATGTATCAATGTTTTTTTTTTTGGACACTGCTGTTATCAACATATGGAAGAAAGCACCTTAAATTGCCAACACATGCCTTGCAATAAAAAGTGAAATAAGGTTTCAAATGCTAAAATAGGGTGATCAATTTATTGTAGAATTCAGAAATCACTCAAATCAGGTTAGGAATCAGCAGACAAGAGAAGGGAAATGTATTTCAAATAAAAGGAATCCAACTCCACTCTGACTCTGGTGCACTAGAACAGGGCCTGTATGAAAAACTGAACTACTTAGTAGGTAGGTGGTGTTCAGTGCATGCATTACAGAGGTTCCATTGTTTTAGCTGTGACAGGAGTGTTTGTTCAACAAATGTCCTATTTGAAAAACATTCCTTTGAGTGTTCTGGAATTCACACTGCTAACTTACTAAAAATTTCAAAGTTAATACCTGATTTCTGTTAATTAACTTACCGGGCTCAATTCTTATGCCACATCCAGCACATCTGTAATTCTGCTTTGTAACTGCTACTTTCTTCCTGTAAAAATGGAAGCATATGATCAATATCATAGGATAAAGCTCGGACTATCCTAACAAACCCCTATATTCTCATGGCATACGTTGGGGCCGTGTGTATGTTGAAGATGATCTGTGGTCTTGGTGGGGCCCATTCCAAATTTCCTCGTACTCGAATCCTCAATTTGTAAATGTCTGCATGTTCTCCATCATCTGGAGAAATTGGCATGGAATCTGGGATTGGCAGCAGCTGGAATAAAAATATATATATATATATTTTGATTGGATAATACTTTTAAGAGGACAGTAGAGTGCAAGCAGTATGTCACACCTATGCTGTAGCTGTGCTTATTTGCTCTTGAGTAGCTGAACACCATAGTAAGGCAACATTGGATTAGTTAAATGGAGATAAATTTGTTTAATGCAATAACAAAACAGTAAGCCCGGATATAATGCACACTGATTACATGACTCTCTGCACAGTTAGTGGTATGTCATGCACCTCCTACACTCCCACACTTTCACATACCAACTTGAGTTTTCTAGCAAGTCGCTTTCTCTTAAGCTTTTTATATGATTGTCGTAATGTCCGGAAACCAATAAGTGAATGCTGAAATAGGAGTATGGAGGTTAGAACTGACATCTTTTTTGTTAAGGTCACATACAGCCTCCATCTCTCACCATCATGTACAGTGTACATCCACTGAATATTCAGCTCTTCAAAGCTTTACAAACGTCATAAACATTTAAAGGATATTTTTAAGATAGAGACAATTAAATGTGCCGTAAAAGTGGCCATACACTAGTTGGGTGTATGACCAATGTAAATGATCCATTTTTCCCAGTTAACATGGTTGCCAACATGCACCTGTTGACCACTTTTTTGTCCTTTCAATGCTACCCCTTTCCTCTTACCACCAATATTGGTGAGGTTCTTTCATAAAATTTAATAATAAATCTTTTCCAAATATCGACTACTTTATGGCAAGCATAGGACGTTTACATTACTGGGTTGTGAAGTAATGTGGCTCAGTTTAGATCATTGCCTTATCTGATAAACAAAAATGTTAATAAAGCACAAGGTTATTAAAAAAAGGCTCAAAGAATTTGGGTAAGAAGGTAAATTATATGTAGAATAGCATTAAAAAAAAAAAACTTGGATGGGGATAGGAAGACACCTTTATTCAGTCAATGGAACAATGAGTTTTCCAATTCTTATTCTGCTTACAAACTTTTTCCCCAGCTTGGGACATTTTATTTAAATTGATCTCTCTAGAATCAGCAGGCAAGTGTAGAGAGTAATTTAGGACCAATTGGTTAAGTTATCACAATTCATCATTAGTCTACCTGCATAGAAAGTATAGTGTAATCCGCAAGATTACGTATTTTGAGTCATTATAATATAAATTTTGTTCTATGTTTTTATATGACTCATTCAATTCTCTTTTTTTTAAAGTCTATCTACAGCAATGCCTTTCTTCTCTGGTCTAGGTAATAAATTACACAGTGCTACACAACACAATTTGTGCAAGCACCATACCATGCAGCACTTGATATTGTACAATATGGCCATAGTGTGCCTATGGCAGTCTGGGCTCCCATACAGTGGGTAAATGATACTCGGCATTATCAAAACAGAAAAGGGAGCAGCTGAGAAGGATGAAGAATAAATGGTGCCACACATTTTTAGCAACAGACAGATTTTGCTTTTCAAGGCTCTTGAAAAAAGCACAAGTAGAAGTTTTGGACCATATATTCAGACAGTAAAATGAAGATTACTGCTCACCTTTTGTGGAGCATCGTGTTCTGGAACCAGCCATTCAAGCTCTGATGCAGCCGGTAACTGCATGCCTTCAAACTGTTTCAATAGACCCATGGCCACTGCTTCAGCAGAGTTGGAATGCAGAAAGGAGTAAGATCTGCAATGATAATGACATTTCAATTCATTGTAGGCTAATTGTGTGAGCAAAAGAAAAACAAAATTGTTCACATTGGACCTGACTTATTAAAGCTCTACAAGACTGGAGAAGATACACTATCATGGGGACTCTTAGGTGATCCAGCAAACCTGGTTATTTCCAGAAATAGGAGGAAGCAAATCCACCTGGTGAGACTTCAGAAGGGAGGAAATCCATATAGAATATAGATGATCGCTAAGGAGACTTTATGCAGAAACAAAATCTACCAGATTTGGATAGGAAGGGGATCTTTCACTCCCTTTAGGGACACTGTTGGTCCAAAGAGCAAAAATAATCTAATCAAATTATCTATTCACCAGGCAAAGGAGTAGACCCAGTATTGACACAGCTTGTAAATTTTGGCAGGTTTTGTCCCAAAAGGGACTGAACTGTCACCCACTATAAACCTTGTTACATGGAGCAGCAAATTACATGACATCAAGGTCTTTGAAGGACTGGGCAGTCATCAAGTTCTGAGGCATTGAAGCCCCCAAAATCTGGATCTAGGCATAAATCTAATGTGCAGGTGTAGAAAAAGGAGACAAAAGATTTAAACGAGAAAAAGGAGACAACAGATTACTGTGCCCTTCAGTGACATCCTGAAAAATGACAACATGACAAAAAATATCCAACCTCAAAGGACACTAGCAAAAGATATACCAATAGTGGGAGGGATAATCTTGACCCAGTTTTAAAGTTTATGGTTGTCAATGTCTAATCATTGTGAACATGGTCATATAATTTAAAGGCACACGATTCTTGCTCCCCCCCAATGATTTGGTAAAAACAATGAACGCATTCGAAAACCATTAACCACCTGGGCGTTACACTGATGTCTAGATTTCTGTACCAAAAGTGTTACAGGTTTTCATGCAATTTTTTTTTTTAAATTGTAGACCTGTAACTTACAGAAATATGTCCGAATAGGGGTCTAGTAGATATAATGAATATAAAAAATGTTTGAAACACACAATCATGTAAAAAAAAAAATTTCTTTTAATAAAATTAAAGGAAAAACACAAAATTCAGCTTAAACAAGAATACATAAATAAATGAAAAATACTGAAAATGCGATAATTCGGTATACTGTATAGTAATATATTTTTCTAAAACACCTCCCTAGTGTCCGTCACATACCTATAGACAAAACCACATAAATATATTTTCTATTATTTTGTATTGGATTGGATACAGGACTTTGTATTCAATCCAATACAAAATGAGAACAAAATTCAAACTTTCATTATGTATTGGATTGAATACAAATTCCTGTATCCAATCCAATACAAAATACATACTTTGTATTTATTTTTAATTGAAACGCATTCATTCATTTTGTATTGGATTGAATACAAACTCCTGTATTCAATCCAATACAAAATGAATGAATGAGTTTCAATTTGAATTTCCCGCACACGCGCCGACGTCATCACGCACGCACGCACAAGAAGCCGGACGGCTTTTTGTTTCCTCCGCCGGCCGGCTTCTTGTTTCAGAGAGCACCCGGCGCTGGAAGGAGAGCGATGCGGGACGATCAGCGGGACCAGGTAAGAAGCCGGCCGGCATCTTACTGGTCCCGCTGGTATAGGAGGAGGCACCCGACACTGGAGAGGGAGATCGACGCTGGAGGACGACGCTGGAACACGGACCCAACGCTGGATGAGCACAGCGGGACCAGGTAAGTGAGATTTTAATATAGTGAGAAAAGTACGGGGTTAATGATAATTGCAACTTTTTTTTGCACGGAAAAGTACGGGCTTAACGGTTGGGAGGTTAACTGTATCTTTAGATACATCTACTATAAGCTTCGGAATGTGCTAATATATTAGCATCCTCTGAGCCCCTATATATCAAATGAAAATAGAGTGTGATCTTTAAATACTCTTAAAGTTGGTCGCCAATAACCTTTTTGAAGCCATTTTATCTGCCAGAGGAATTGTATTGCCATCCATTCTCTGCTGAGATTTACAGAACCCTGCCATACAGCACAAATTAGCGTATCTCTCTGCTCACTTTCTATCCACATGCTTATTGCACTGCAGCACAATGGAGTAGCTGTGTTGTGCTTTCCTTTTTCTTTGTAAGAGCTCTGCTGTACAGCAGCATACATGATAAAAGTCATGTTCAGTTACTAACACTGCCTGAATGTAAAGAAAAAAAAAAATGCAATGATCCAATAATTATTATAGCAACACTACAGGAATTACCTTAACAGTGAGCCGTTGCCCTTGTACTAATCAATTCACAATTATGCATTTCAATGGTCTGAAATTCAGTTTTATCTACTTGATATGTATATATTAAAAAAAAATTACATATCCACGCACATGGACTCAGAACTTTGTAGAGGCTGAAAACTTGTGGTCTTCCTAATGTCCCCATCTAAAATCCAAGCACAATACAAAACATGTTTAGGAAAAAAAAACAAACACTACAGTAATATTTAATCAATGCAGATCTGTGGAAAAGAATGTTCTAGAGCAAGACGTTAGCAAGATTGTTTGGAATTGAAAGTGTGTCATTTCTCTTGGGTGGGCAGCCAGTGTACAAATTCATACTTTGATTATCTGAATGTCTGGAAAGCCATCAATGAATACATCGACAAGTTTGAGCTGAATTTGTCCACACCATCCATATCTCACTGAAACTATTAATATAACAGGAAACTAGCTGTAGTAAATATCTAAAATTGTGAATTGGCAACTCCCTTCCCCTGCTACATCAACAAGGATTGTGTTTTGATGTCAAGGAATAAATTGCAAAATCTTTTGAAACTCAGGGTAAAAGCATAAGTAACACAGATCGAGAACAGATTGTGTACAAACTTTTACCTCACTGAATCTTTATTTTAATCACAAGCTGTCTTCTCTATCCAGCATGAAAGAGACATCTGCAACTATCAGAACAAATCTATTATTTCCTACTGGTAAATATTCTGCTTATAGTATACATTTTGTTGCCAAAGTCATCTGGATAAAATACATGTCTAGGTTTACAAAATTCTGAAACACATGAAATGTATTGTTCTAATGACATCATGAGAAAAAATAATTTAAAACTACAGTTGAGCCAAAACGCCGGTGCCTACCCCACACAAACTGGGGGAAATGAATGGCAGTGGATAGAAGGATGTACATAATTAATTTAAGATTTTAAAGATTTAAAATTCAAAACACCAGTAGCCGGGACAGTTCTATTTTAATGTAAAAATCCACCACCTGAAACATGCAACTGTGGATTTTCCCCCACACATGCAAGATGTCAAGCGTGCTATAGGCAGAAAACATAGATTAGATACTGTAACCAGAATATCCACAGCCAATGCAAAGTGTACAGATGATACAGCAAGGTGACGCGCCTGCTGTGACCCTCTCAGCCACTTTTTGCAATGCTTGCGATACTACCTGAGAGTAGAGAAGCCATTGAGACAGAGAGTCCACATCTATGCACTACAATCAGCTTAGGACCATCATTGCCATCTGCATAATACAGCAGTATGTTACAGTATATCAAGATGGAAGGTTTACATTAATTACAAGCTATTTAGGATTCCTTCTAGAATGAAGAATTAAAAGCACAGACATCACTAGTAATGGGTCAGCTAAATCAAGACTTCATCCTTCTATTAGTGAACAACTTTTCAAAACAAGTCTGTATTATCTGTTTATCACAACTTTACTTTTCAGTTGAAATTTTTTTGAAATGTATTTGAGTATTTCCATTCATTTATTTCTAGCAAAAGGGGATGCTCAGAATATGACTGAACCCCAAAGCATCTGATTTAATCCACCAGAAAACTGTACAATTACTGGCCATACAGAATACTACAGGACCTAGTAATTGTGTTTTAATGAACTATACTGGTTTTATTGGATTATTTTCCTAGCTAATAAAGCAATCAAATACAGGTGGTTTCTTCCTCTTTAGTAAATTGCCAAAAACTTTTTCATTACACTGTTTTTTAAAACCTATATGATGTACCTTTGATCTCATACTGATCCACTTCACCTATAGAACCAGAATCAGACAGATGAGCCGAGTCATGGGAACTTATCTGTGAACTGCCATCTGTCACACCAACACCTATGAGGTAAAGCAAAGAAAAATATATCCATAAATTATATAATTATAATTATATATAATACGGGGGGCAGTATATAAGACAACCGCATGAAATCAACAAAAATTACTTAGGAAGTAGACAGGACAGCGTGAATATTTTAGATAATATTTATTTTACACCCCTCCTCAAACACCTTGTCTAAAGTTATGTACACAATCATTTTGAGTGTACAGTGAGTACAGCAGTCAATGTTTATTAGTGATCCCACTAAAGGAACCAGAAGGATTGACCATGTCATATCCAAGCTTAAAGGACTAAGGATTGACCCTGTCTTATCCTAGCTTAAAACTACATGACCAATTATCTGAAATCAGTTTTTAGAACTGTAGAAGTTTTTAGGTTTATAAAAAGAATTTATAATAACTTAGTATACAGAAAATCTAATAACTGAAATTTATAAAGCCTGAAAAAAATGCTTATGGAAGGTGTTATCTGCAATATCATGTCAGGTGGTAGCAGACTAGACAATAACTGTTGAGTTGGAATGGGCTCACACCAATTTTTAATTTGGCACTTTTTCTTAATGTTATAAGTCAATCCCAGTGCATGTTACCAGTTTATGTAAAAAACTCAAAAGTGTAGACTTTCAATGTGGGAATTATTGGGAATGTGTGTCAGGAGGTACTACAGCACATATAAGCTATTATTATTAATAATAAACAGAATTTATTTTAATTTTAATCGGGTCTCTTACTGCTAGATTGTTCATCATTGCTTGCCCTCTTCTGAGTGCGGATCTGTTGGCGCCTTAGACGAATTTTCTGTTTCAACTCGCGGATCTCACGATCACTGTCCTCTTCCTCTTCCTGAAGTCGACTGCTCATCAAGTTACATTTCATAAGCTCGATAGCGGCAATGAGAGACTCAGAAATGCTGAAATGCGCATTTTCCTATACACAGAGGACAAAAGTGTTTTATTCGTCAGTTTCATGTTTTTTACTGGTATTTAAACATTTTCTACAAATGTATAGACCCAGAATCAATAAGTAGCATACAGAAACAAAAATAAAACCATAGAGCAAAAAGCTGATACAAAACACATGGCTCACTTTGCTTTTCCACCACCAGATATTTATAAAGACAAATTTATCTCAAATTTATTAAGTTTAATACCTTTTCTAAGTCTGCACAGCTTCCAAAATCCTGCTCAGAAAGATAACTGATTAACGACTGTCCCTCTGATGGCCTTCGGAATATCCCTTCTGTGCCATTCAAGTATTGTGTGCTGTCTGTAAGGAAGCATATCAAATATTCAATAAAAGTGACCTATCCAGTCTGATAAAAAACACCTCCCATAGCCTTCTTGTAAACAATTTCCCCCCCAGAAGTCAGGTTGCCCTGTTGTCACGTTGATGCTTTAATACCTAACTACGCAATATATCAATAACACCAATCTGAAACAAGTATGCAGTTTGCATGTTAGTACATACCTGCTTCCAGATCATGGACTTTTAACTACTGTAGGCAATGCATTGCTATAACACTAAACCCTTTAAAATTTTAAGAAGGTAAAACCAATGGCAGCTTGAAGCCAGTATACATTTGTGTGGGTGAACCTACACACTGGTGGCGATTTTGTTTTTTTTTTCATTCATTTTCATTTCATTTCTTCTGAGCCCCTGAAATGAAGTGATTGTGTTAAAAAAAGGCTTTAGTTCCTCACATTTATATGCAATCTTTTTGTTCAACCCACTGAATTAAAGCTGTAAGTCTGCAGTTCAACTGAATCGGAGTTGTTTCATTTAAAATAAATTGTGGTAATGTACAGAACCAAAATTAGAAAAAAGTTGTCTTTGTCCAAATATTTGTGGACCTAACTGTATAATCAATGAAAAGGCCCAGCTCCACCTGTTTTTAGTTTTGTATTTGGAACAAATACACAGCTGCAAGTAAAATGTGAAAATGTAAGTTTGCCTTTGAGTTCTACCTAAATATTAGAATTGTTTTGTTTGCTGCTGCATTTCTATAGCTGATAGAAGAGATGCATACCTTCATACTTCACATACCTTAAGAGCTCCAAAAACAAGGATGTGTTCATACCATTTCATCTTCTGACAAGAAGGGGGAAGACTGATCTACTCCTTTCCATCACTGCCTACTACATGAAAAGGCTGCCCATTGCTTGAAGGAATCAAGAACAGCCATTATGTTTTGATTTTAGGACTCTAAAGACTCCTAAATCATAAGATATGTGCTGGCACATACCAGGAAAATCTTTACTGGAATAATGACCAGCCAGGGTTAAAAAGCCAATAGTGAGCACCGTAATTTATCTTTCATTAGCCACAAGTTATATCAAACAGTATAAGGCCCGAAAAACCTCATGCAGATAGATGCCAGATTTCCTTCTGAAACAAACTGATTGTTGGCAAATAAAAACAAGCTAAAACTAAAAATGGAAGCTAAAGAATGATTAAATGAAGAGTGCAGGTTTAGAGCCCCTTCACACCAGAATATAAATATATAAAGCACTGTGCAGTTTTATTTTGTTTGAAAGCTTTTTCAGATGCATTGGCATGAATTGAATGGGAAATTGCAGGACAATGCACATATTAATGCAGCATGCATGATATTTTTTTAAATGCCCCACAACAATCCAATTTGATAAAATGGGTCCACTGACACTAGTTGGTTTTTACCACTAAGGCATTGTAGAGGGGGGAAAAAAAAAGGCAAAAATGCCGGAAAACCCCATCTGTTGGGTTAAAGCCCCATAAGGTAAAAGAAGCTGAAGATTCAGAAGGGCACATGTTTGAATGTGTTATTTTAAAAATGTCAGAGATTGCTCTATATTACTCCACTATTAGTTCTAACTAAGCCTCAAACCTATTAATAAAATGTTGCAAGTGGAGAAATTTCTTACCACCTGTCAGTAAGAAGGCCAGCTCATACAGCTCTATGGGATAAAGCAAAAGGTACTAGCCAGAATGTCACATAAAAAATAACATTTAGGACATGTTACACTTATTATGACTCTAGTCACCACGCACCATAATCTATGTAAAGCGAGCCAGAGCCATTTGTTTTCCCATTACAGGGTGCATTGCCTCTTCTGAACAGTTCAGCATGGGATTCTACAAACACCCAAAAGAAAGAAGTTAGAATAAAAGCAGTGTGTAATTATATATATATATATATATATATATATATATATATTCACACACACACACACACACACACACACACATACATAGCATGCCATCCATATAAAAAGTTACAAGACAATATTATTTATCACATTTTGTAAACAACAAAAGACACCCAATGGCTTACAATCATACACCATGGTAAAGGTACATAAAATGCATTGAAAATAAAGAAAAATGAATGATTATAGTGGCACATGTATCAAAGAGAAAAGTGCACTGACAACTGCCAAGAAAAGGAAAAGAAAACCCCAAAGATTTGGATATAATCATTCATCCAATATACAAGGATAGGACATCCAACACGCAGAAGCACTGGGTCTTACTGGAACCAACTATTGAGCATTGAACCTGGTACAATCACATTACTACTACAATATAGTTGTAAGAACGATTAAAGAACTGACAGTGTTATATGTGTGGCGCAGCAAAATGCACCCATACCAGGTATTTGCACTTAAATTGACAGATCATTTATAAAATATAGCATGGCATTTTGATATATTTTAATGAGTGGAATTAGGAATTTTCCACAACATATGCAGGAAACCCTGGCATCTCAAAGACCAAAGCATGGAGTACCCTTGTGCAGTATTATCATTTTGCCTGCAAACTTGCACAAAACCCTATAGTTAAAAGATGTGCAACTGTATACCTATGAAGACAATACAGTGAAGGTGGACAAGGACATAAGAGTTGCAGAATGGATCTTCATGACGGTTTGGTAGGGCTGCAGAACCTGCAGGCCCATCGCCCTGACAAGGTACATCCAGTTGGCTACAGTTTTACAGGTCTGCAAAATCTTGCAGACTAGCCAAACCTGCACAATAATAAAATCTATTGGATCTACAGAGTCTGGCAGAACATCTTCGGATACTCTAAAAAGCATTCTATTGTAAAATATAAAAATCTGCACCCTTCCACCTAAGCACAGGACTAAATAACCCCAGAATCTGGCAAGAAATGCCTTTTGTTCATGACCTGCCTCTTAGGGGAAGAAGCAAACCTCCACTTGCTGTCAAAATGTGTGTAAATAAATACATTCCATACAAAACCAGGCTCAATACTGAGCTAAAACAAAGTGCAAACACAATTTTAAGTGTGTGGCTCTTTTATCAATGTTGTTTCCATATCACCAGTGCTTCTGCTGATCATTGTTAACAGATTCTGGACCTGCCACAGGATCCTCCATTATAATAGTGATATTCCGGTCCCCTCCTAATGCCAGCAGTCAGAAGTAAAGTATAGTATATTTTAGTAAAGAAAGATATAAAACAATACAGAGGTTCTAGTAGGAAGGTATTTCAACTTTAAAGTCATACAGTACTTTAGAATACAGTACTTTAGAATATTCTGATATTGTCAGGGAAAAGTTTAGCAACTGCCACATTAGGTACACAATGAATGAACCTATACTGTAATCTTGTAACAATGAATAAGGTTTCTCAGTTTTTCCAAGATCCAATATAACATACAGTTAATTATTACATCATTTTGTTTTAAAATTCTAACTTATTTAAAGGAATTGGTTGGAGTGGGTCCCCCTCCCCAGTGCACTTTATATAGTAAAATTTACCTTACTTCCTGCAGCTGCTGGTGCTCTCCATCCATTTTGCTAGATCGCTCCCATGTAGCCAGAAGCCTCACTGCCCTGACCAATAGTGTCATCTCTCCCAGTGCACGTCTATAACCCTGCACTGTGCAGGATGACACACAGGCCATCTGGGGATACAGGGAAGGAGAAGAGAGCTCAAGAAGCCGCAGGAAATAGGAGTAAGGTAAATATTACCTAAGATCATTCCTTACACAGAATGCGCTATTTATTACCCTTAAAAGTGGGGAATGGGGACCAATACAAGGAGGAGAAAAGTCTCAGCTTTAAAATTCATTGTTATTGTAATACTTATATTTTCTATTTTTAGAAAAATTGCATGGACATTCAAGGCAAATAAAAATTCACACCAATCACCCAAACTAACTGCATTTGGATATGCCCTTTTGGCAAAGTTGCATACTTAAAGAAATGCAGGAGAAACGTTTCTTTTTGCAAACCATGGAGTGATCCTGGGCTAACAGAGTTGAGTAACACAATTACAAAAATTTTTTTTTTTTCCTTACACTAGCTTTAACATTTTTAAAACAAGCAGTACTGATACAGAAAGGTTTAGCAATAAATAAAAATAATGCAAGCACAGCAATAATGCAAACACAGCAACTTTTTTTCTGAAATGATGCGGTCTGTTTTTCTTCTTAACATTTATCTAAGCTTTGTGTATCAGTACTGTTTTCACCAAGAAGCAGCGGGTAGACCCCCAAAGGCTTGATCAGAAACACTGTTAGTGCAGATAAAAAATTAGCACAGACAGCACTTTACTATTTTATTCCATGAGAACTATTGCAGCAAAAAGAATGCATTTTCAACAATCTTTGAAACGTGTTTAGATGACCTGCTAAGGACTGAATATTTTTTCTTCTGAAAAATAAGTTTTAATTATGTGTCAAGTACTTGCTTCATCAACATTCCAAGAAAGATTGCTGAAGCCATGTGATCCACAGCCACACCAAGTGTATATGTGCACATAGTCTGATTAATAAACAAACGTAGCTAAAAACAATATCATCTGACACCAGGCTCACATCATCTTATCCAGAAAGGATAGCTATTCAGCTGGGTGAAATCAGACAATAACTTGACACCCGACCTGGCTTTTCCAAAGCTCACATATGGAATCAAAACTTTTGTCAAACTTTTACTAGCTGCTATACTAATCACATTTAATATTTCAAGGTGTTCCTCCCTTGCCCAAGATCCCACTGGGTGCAATATAGAAATGCTGAGGATCATACCAGAATGAGTACAATCATAAGACCTAGGGGCACAAATTGACCTTTAGGGTTATCGTAGGTCACACATACTGCATTTCATTAGTCTCTAGTGATTCCAAACACAAAATTCTGACACTATCAAGTGGAAAGCATTACTATTTTCTCCTTTACACACACATTTTTTTTTTTAACAGCCTGATCATTTTTATTATGAAGTGGGCTTTATATTATACTTAAAAAATATATACAAATTTAATAAAACAAGTTAACTATACTAACAGGACAATTAATTAAAAAATTTTATGCTGAAGAAAAAGCAAAGATGTTCCCACCTTGATTTTTCCCAATAGTCACATTGGTGTCAGAATGTGAGCGCATGTGACTCTTTTTGACGTGACTTGACAAGTTACCAATTTGTCCCTCCGAAAAGCTGGAGCGGCGTGGCACAGAGAGGAGAGTTATGCTGGGGATAACTGGTGCTGTCGGAGTAGGTGTGTCTGGAGGCTGCGAACTGGTGAATTGATTCGAGCTGCTACTGCTCTGGATTGAAGCTCTACGGCTCATATTCCCAATGGCTAGGTACTCAGGACCATCATCTGCCTCGCTTGGTGGGTCCTCGGGGCTACCAGTCTCTTCACTGTGGCTAGTTAAAGTGCTGATACTCATTTCACTGACAGGAGAAAATGGTTCACAAGATGACGAGTCATGGATTGCAGGTCCAGCCTCATTCACAGGCAAAGATACACTCACATTATTTTGTTGATCAACAATGTTGGACTGCAACTCTAAAGAAAAAACAAATACATAAAAAGCATTCAAAGCTTCAAACGAATTCACAAAGGTATCAAATTACACTAACTCACAAATCAGTCATTTATCACGCCATAACATTCAGGATTTCAAATATAAAAAGTGTATGATTACATATAAAGAAGCAAAAATGGACAAATAATGTATTAAACTATGCTTGGGCTTGCTACTCTGCTAGATTAGCTTGGTTTCCAATAAAGCAGTTATGGATGACATGCAAGATCTATAAAGCAACAACAGTTCACTGCTACATTCCTCACAAGAGAGTCATCTGGTCTAATGACAGCAGAAGAAGCCTCACCCTCATAATTCATACCATTGTTGGGAAGACTGGCTGAAACTTGCAGGCTGCTATACGAGTTATACATGGAATGGTTTGGACTCCCTGTGTATGGGATAAATGGTGTGACTGGCAGAGCTCCGAGGCTTACACTCTTTTCAGAAGTGGTTAGCTCTCTCTTGCCGGCGAGCTAGAAAATGATAAACACAATACAGAAAAAGTTATATGCAACATTAAAAGATATATTCCTATAAACCTATATAAGCCATGCTGAAGGTGCGCAGATGAGGCCATGATCTGTCAAGCTAATAGTTCAGTCTGACAGATTACATAATAAATAATATAAAATAATAATAATAATAATAATAATAATAATAATAATAATAATAATGTAACCATTGACTTATTTATCCAGTAAACCAGGAAAACAGCAGGTCTGCAGGTAGTAGTTACAACCCCCAGCTAACAGGAACATGTTCCTTTTTTCCCCTTGTTACCAAGCGTAGAGAGCATTTTGGCATCCTTGTCGTGGTTGCCAGAAGGCTTGCACTTTAAGTATTTATATAACCTGCACTACTCCTCCTTTACAGCAGCACTGAAACTGTACAGAGCCATGAAAATCAGGCTAATGCATAACTGGTTAATTCTGATGGTCCTAAAAACTCTAGTTTAAAAGTGTAACATAGCCAGCATACATTAGCAGATAGATTCAACAGAGGTCATTAATGTTGGAGGAAGCCTGGTACGGGTTGAGCCAAGCAATATGTAAATACAAACTCCAGGCATGTGGCTAAATACAGCTGAATATAAATATTATTTCACATGTCAATGGATTCATTATACTAGTCAGCCTTTCTTAGGATTCATATTGTAGTAGCAGAACAACAACTAAAGCCCTAGAATACTGAAATGTTTTGTTTGTATGACAGCAATCTTTAATTAAAGAGGTAATTAGCATTTGTATTGCATCCTCCATCTCAGCTGTTTGAAAATCTCTGTATTGCTGGATTTAACCTAATCTTGTATGTTAGCCCTTTGTAGCTCTTATGCTGGCTTTCCAGGTCTGCTGCTTTTGCATAAACTAGTGGTGTAAATATGATGTTTACCACAATAACCTTACAGTCCTGATAGGCAGGATACTCTCTTTGGCAAAAGTAATACCGCAGTTAACACATGCAATTTTGACCAAATCATATCTGATACTCTGTAGATTTGTTTAAATGTTCAATGATTCTAACAGAAAAAAAATGAGGAGAGGAAAACGTACCACAGATGTGTCAATCTGAGCCAATAACCTGGGGTTATTCTGTTCCACTGCCTCTAGACACTGGAACATTGCTGTTACGTATCGGTCACTCAACAGGAAAGCAGTATCTGAAACACAGATACACAATCATTAGCTGAGAAAATGAAAGACACTGGGTATTATGTTTGCATTAGGTATCAAACTTACCAACTGGAGTTCTAAAGCAGGCCTAAAAAACCTCCACCTTTTCCCCACAAAAAAAAAAAAACACACACATATACATACATACATATATATATATATTATATATATATATATATATCTGCCTGAGCAGTCTGAACAAAGCACTGGTCAGACCACATCTGGAATATGCAGTCCAGTTTTGGGCACCAGTTCACAAAAAGGACATTGAGGAATTGGAGAGAGTGCGGAGAAGGGCAACTAAATGAATAAAAGGAATGGAGGAGCTCAGCTATGAGGAGAGATTAGCTGAACTGAATCTATTCTCCCTTGAGAAGAGATGTATAAGGGGAATAGGATCACCCTGTATAAATATATAAACGGTCTATATAGAGAACTCTCTTCCCAATTATTCACTTTGAGATCATTACAAAGAACAAGAGGGCACTCTTTGCGTCTGGAGGTAAAGAAGTTTAAGCTGCGGATAAGGAAGGGATTCTTCACTGTAAGGTCTGTGAAAATGTGGAATTGGCTCCCTCAGGAAGTAGTTTCAGCAACTACTATAGATTGCTTTAAGAAAAAGCTGGAAGTTTTTCTAGAAGCACAGAATATAACTGAGTATTAAGGATTTAAAGTAAAAACAGTGACTTAATCCAGGGAACATCTGAATGCTTCATGGAATCAGGAAGCAATTTTTTTCCCCCTGTTGAAGCAATTTGTACCAGGGTTTTATATCTGGGATATGTTTATTTCCCTAGTGGTTGAACTTAATGGACCCATGTCTTTTTTCAACCTGACCTACTATGTAACGATATGTAAAGGGGACACAATGCTTCTCTTTGTTGCACTAAAATTTGCTGTCATGAAGAAAAGAAACAGGCAGGTCATTTTGACAGGTTGGACCTAATGATTATTGAAGACTTCTGGTGAAGATGGCTTCTTGGGTTTTAAACTGAATAGGTTTAGATATTAGTCTGCACATCTGTGGGTGTATAGAGCTACCCCAAGCCAGCTACCCCTCTTCACAGTGGCTGCCATCTTCTGTCTTCTCTTCTTGCTACGTCATTCAATCCCACACCTGCGCAGTGAGCGATTAGGTGATGTAGCAAGAAGAAAAAAAAAAAAGACAGAAGATGGCGGCGCCCAGCGCTTCCTCTGCACCAGTATGAAGAGGAATCACAGGACGATGCGGGCGTGGATCGCAAGAAGGACATGCGCCATCGAGGGATCTGCGGGATTAAAAGTAAGTGTCTTTTTTTGTTTTTAGTTTACTTCCACTTTAAGGTTAGTTGAAGCAACTACCGTGTTTCCCCGATGATAAGGCAGGGCCATCAAATAAGACAGCCCCCCCTTTTTAGGTAAAAATGAAAAATAAGCCC